>NC_080105.1:26395615-26702730 GCF_950005125.1 Chionomys nivalis
TCATGTGTACCTTACTTAATTGATTTAGAGGGCTTTGTTCTCTTGCTCTTATAATTCTTTTCTTCCTCTTTCTAACGGTTTCCCTGAGCTTGGAGGGAAGAAGCTGATGGAGTCCTTTCATTTAGATACTCTCTACATAATGTCTGGCTAAGGGTATCTGCATCTGTTCTCACTTTGTGGTGGTTTAAAAGAAAATGCCCCCAAAGGGAGTGTCACCATTAGGAGCTGGGCCTTTGTTGGAGTGTGTGTGGCCTTGTTAGAGGAAGTATGACACTGTGAAAGCAAGTTTGGAGGACTCATGTATACTCAAGATACAAGTGTCTGACCATTTTCTGTTGTCTTTCTATCAAGATATAAGGACTCTCAACTCCAGCACCATGTCTGCCTGCATGCTGCCTTGCTTTCCACTGTGAAGATAATGGACTGACCTCTAAAACTATTGTGAGACATCCCAATTAAATATTTTCATTTATATGAGTCGCCACAGTCTTTGTGTCTCACAATTAAGTAAAGACAAAACAAAATACCAATTCCTCTTTGAGAAAAGACAAATACTTTGGTAGCAAGGAATACAGGGCATGGTTTGAAAAGAGCTTAATAAGAGTGAACTGTGGATTCCAAAAATGACAGAGAAACATGGGTTCATGTATCACTGTGCAAATACAGTATATGTAAGAGCTTGATAAGTTGAAACTGCGAGAAACCCAGATACTGATTCTTTTTTGGTGATGACTGATATAAATATGGAGAAACATGGTATTATGAGACTTGCTATCTTTACCTATGTAAAAAAAAGTACACTCCTGGTTATAAAGAACAAGGACTTCTTAATATTAGTTGCTTAAAATCGAATATATAGATATACTTATATATACCCACACATGTATATATATGTGTGTGTGTGTGTGTGTGTGTGTATTTACTCTACTTACTGTCATTATTTATAGCACAGGTGTTTATTATTTGGATAATGGCTTATCTGAGATTGTTTGTAAATGAATAATTTAGAACATTTAGCAAAAATATTCTGCAAGATATTTATGCATGCAAATTAGTGATCAAATCATATTTGTAAATTTTATCATTGATCAAACTCTTGGGCAATATAGACCAATCACTAAATGACAATTTTAGTTAGCATGAGATATTTAAGCCTGTGGCATTGCACAATATACTATTTTATAGTATTTTCATGAGAAGTAATTGATATGTTGTGTTGGAAGAGGACCTACTTGTTTGTCCTGGGCACCTGGCTTAGCCCCAAAATAACCACACAGAAACCATAATAATTAAATCACTGCTTGGCCCATTAGTTCTAACTTCTTATTGGCTAACTCTTACATCTTAATTTAACCCATCTCCATTAATCTGTGCATCACCACGAGGTTGTGGCCTAACAGCAAAGTCTCAGCATGTCTATCTCTGGTGGTGGTGACTTCAAGGCGTCTCCCAGACACTGCCTTCTTCCTCCCAGAATTCAGTTCTGTCTTTCCCACCTACCTAAGTTCTGTCCTATAAACAGGCCAAGGAAGTTCCTGCATTCATTAAGCAACAAAGGCAACCCATAGACAGAAGGACCTCTCACACCAATGTTATAAATGGTACAGATTGTTATTAATCTAAAAGTATACACATGAAAGCATTATGCTAAATACTTATAATAAGATTCTAAGTTTCCTCTGCTTTGTACATATAGGCAGAAAATTTTTTTTCAGTGGGTGGCTGTTAACATCAAGAAGCATAACTGTTCAAAATATTGGTAAAAAATGATTGTTGAATGCTTAGCCCTAAGATGGCAAGAGTATCTAATGACCAAAAGGACATTATGGGAATAAGTTGAAAGATTTTAAAAGGTGGAGAGTGGAGAAGTGTCACATGATATTCTTTCTTGTAGATGTGGCGTCCTTGTTATCATCATGAATACACAGAAGCTATGATAAATTCCACAAACTTGAAAAACAAAATTATAAATGTAGAAGAAGCATGAATTTGAGAAGAGGTTATTTAGAAATATATGGGAGACAAAGAGAGTAACAGGTTTTGAATATGTTCATAATACATTATATATAAATGTAGAAAATTGTCAAAAGTATATTTTTAAAAGTAACAAAATTGATACTTGACTGAAACCTGACACTAAGACCTAATACATAATAACTATTGTTTGGAATTGTTGAAAACCTTAAAAGAAATTATATAACTCAAGAAGTGAAAAATCATAACTTATATGTAATTAGGGACATGCTGGAATAAACACCATTACTGTAGTTTCATAAATACCTTAATTAATGTCTTTGCTGTTTGGCATTATCAACTAGTCTAATATTTAATTTTATTGACCACACCTTTTTATGATTGAAAGCATAAGCAATGATTTCATACAAGTTTCACCATTAACACATGAGAGGTGTAGTGTATAATAGTGTTCATTTATTACTAACCAATACAATGTTTCAGCCCCACTGTATTGACATGGGATCCCCCCTCTGGCCTGGTACAAAATTTCAATATTTTATATATGACTCTATTTTGGATTGCCAAAATTTTCAGAAAGAAATTTATTTTATTTCCCTTTCTTTGTAAAGTTTGCATAAAGTTGAAGCAAATTCTTTGATGTTGTACTATTGCAGGGAGTTATGAATTTTTAATAAGAATTCATTTTATGTTATGCCAATAGTAAGTGACAGAGATAGCTGCAGAGAAAAATTGACCATAAATAATATTTGAATTCTTAGGATCATATTTGACTGATGGTTCTTCTCATGAGTCAATGGATGTTAGCTATAAAGCTTTATGAAAATACAAAATGAAACAGGAAAATCATCCTTCTATAACTCCTGTATAACCAATAAGAAATACAAAGGCCCAAATTTTATGTTTTCCTCCATGAATATTATATAGGTTTGTGGATTTTATGAGAATGGCAGGATGAACATATCCTGTTCTAAAACATTTTTGAAAAACAACAGTCTAAATAGTACTGGGACTTTTGTCTGAAATGCTGGTCCTCAGGCTGCAGGCTAGAACAGCTTTATCACAACAAAACTTTAATAAGATCCCCTGGTGATTATTTGACAATCTAATTGTAAAATAGTTGTCCTTGAAGGTACATAACCCACTTGAGTACACTGAAGGGGTAGTTAATACAATATTAGAATGATATTCTTATGAGGCTTTTTGTCAACTATGAGTTTTTCAATGAAAATTAAGTTATTTTCATTATTTGGAGATAATATACGTGGGAATCTAGTAACTCTTTGACTTCATAGTATGAAATACTTTTTAAAGTCTAAGGAAACTGACTCAATTTGTTTTTGTGAATATTCAGTCATATGTTTCTTTGTCAAACTACCTTCATTCTCACAGACAGAATATTATACTGGATTTCCCTTCCAGTTTTAATAGGATGACTTTTTCCTTGTCTTATTGTGTTTCTTTTTTTCCATTTGGTTGACATCTCTTGAAGACACACTATTTTCTGAAGAGGAAACAGAGGGGTTGTGGAGCTGTGGGAGAGGAAAGGGGGGAGGGTAATTATTTTGAGTGGAGGAGGGGAAGCCGAGGTTGAGATGTGCTATATGAGAGAAGAATCCATATTCAATAAAAAGGGAAAAATAAAATACACGCAAACTCTCACTTTCATTAAATGAATGCAATTTTTTTTCTTAAAAGTCTGGTACCAGAAGAGGATCCTGTGGGGCATGGTGGGGTGTGCCATTAATCCAAGCACTGGGGAGTCGGAGTCAAGTGTGTCTCTGCATCAAAGGCAGCTTGGATTGTACGGTACATATCAGGACAGTCAGGACTACTTTCATTGTCGCTGTCTCTAAAGAAAATGTTTCATTCAGTTCTAAATATTTATTTGTAACCTATTGTATTATTTAAGTACAATGGCAACATGATTCCTCAAATACTTGATGTACTACTTGAGAGCAAAGAACTCCCAGATAAGGTTGTGGAGTTTCTATGAAATCGTACAGATGGAGATTTTACTTTCCATTGGTATATGTAAGAAGTGAAGAGTAAGGTACCCCAAAAGTGACTCTGATTGCTGAGATCTCCAGGAAGCAGATTGGAAACTATTAGAGATCATCTAGCATCGCAGTTATATGATTGCAGATAAACAATATTTTCATAGTAAAGAAAGGAACAAACCTCTAAAAATGTACACAAGAAAGAATATCTGGTCTGGTTAGAAGGCGCAGCTCCAGTTCAGGTGAGCTCTCCAACCCATGTGCTTAAGCACAATGGCATAAGGTATAAGAAACAAGGCTTAAGGCAATGATACAGAATCATAATTTTCTCTGTGTTCTCAGTAATAGAGAAAAGAAAGAAAGGTAGGTAGTCACTTGGAAAATCTCTCTTCTGGACACCTGTTAATTGACGATTTGAAGTAGTCTATCAATTGCTCTTGCTCTATGGGGGAATGTTTGAGACACAACCTCAGAGTGGTCTACAAGTTGGGAATATGACCTGAACCTTAGAATGGAATGGACTGCATAAAGAGATATGTGGCAATTATACCCATGCCAGAGAGTATACGCAAACAGACTGAGCAACTGCATCGATGGGGAACTCATAAGGAATATCTTCCTACTATCATTTCTCTGCCCAGTTTTGACTTTCTTTAATAAATAGCCAATTTCAACTTTCTGGATATGTTTTATCCTCTCTTGCTGATTTTGCTTTGTTATTATTTAAGTGCTATTTACTTATTTATTTATTATTTGTATATATTTTTAGGGGAGCTGTAGCAAGCTTTCTCTAAGGAAGCATCTGTGGAACTAATGATCTTCATCTCCTAAATTCCCAATGTTTATATTATTTTTATTTGTCTTCATTTATTCTACCTTTAGTTGTGCTTGCCTCTTCTCTCTTTTTCCTACTCTAACCCCTTCTACTTATTCTCCATTTTTCTTTTATCTTATACTAACTATTCATTACCACCACAGATTAAAATCTCTGTCATTTAATAAATATGTGTTAATATTTGGGAATTGAAAAGATTATATATAGAAAATTAATATAGAGGAATGAATATATTTTCATACACTTTTTAAATGAAATTATTTACAGTATGCTTTAGAATATATTTGCTTAATAGTACAAGTTGAGTAGAAGCTAAATTGTCTTCCAAAACTCTTATCTGAACAAAGGAACAAAAAAGAATCACAGGTGTTTAAATAATAGCACTGATCCTTTTCTTCCCAAGAAGCATGCACCTACATGGGCTATAACCAAAGGTTTTGACAGAGCAAATGGAATAGCATCTTCCTGAGAAAGAAGAAAATCAATGAATCTGTATTCAATAGCATCATCCTGCTGGTCTCAGCTGTCCAGACCTTAGGTTTCTGTTTCCTTTATTGAGGCCCGGTGGATGTTCCCTTTGCCTTTGTCGAAATGCTCCCTCTAGCTAACAAGTGAAGAAAGATAGCAAGCAATAATACTCCAGAAAAACTCCCTGACAAATATATGCTTTCAGGGAAAGCAGAGGGAAGGTTTCTAAGTGTTCAGTGTTTATTTAGGAGTTAAGTATTTCACTCGTGCCAGATTGAATACATTTGCTCTCGGTAGTTTGCCAGAGAAGCTCCTTCAATGTGTTGTTTCTAGTACCTTTGTCAGTTTTGGCACTTATTGTTAACATAGACTCTAAATTCTTTCACCAATTTTTATGTTTATTCCTGCAAAAATTGTAGCAGTACAAGATGTATCTAAAGATGTAAAGCCACAAGAATGGAAAACTTTGTTATTATGGAAATGTTATCAAACAGTAATTTTTCAGGGACATTTCAAGAACTTAGTGACAATGTGGGCAACAATTTTGACACCCATTGGTTACAATAGCCCTGCTAACATAATAGACCCCTATGTAATGACTATTACAAGACTGTATGTAAAGAAGACATGACTGACTGCTGCTGCATATCCATTTCAAATTCCTGGCCATTCTATCTTGACATCGTTCTGTTGGGATCACGCATGTTAAACTTCCCCATCTAAGCTGTATTTGCAAGGCTTCTTATCTCTAGCCAAGCATACCTTTGATATCTTTACACCTTACTATTTGGACAAGACATTAAAGGTTCACATCATTTCCACTTCAAAGACATCTTAGGGAAGGAGGAGACCGGAGTTCAGCTCTCTACAGTATTATGCAGTTTGACAAAATTATTTCAATACTGCCCTTGAAATAACATCCATAGCTTGATGTCAATTTCTCTCCTAATTCTGCTCTATATTTTCAGCTTAGAAGATAATATAAAAATAACTAACAGTGTCTTTCTCATTCATCTGAGAGATTAATTGAAGAATAATTTTAATTATGCCCATGGGTATACACAGATGTTAAACATAGCAAACCATTCTTGTTTGTTAAAACATGCTGAAGAACAATAAATTTGACAAAGCAGTGACACAGTTATTTCATTTTATTTGTAATTGTTTAAGTAAAATATAAGCCAAACATTTGCAATGTCTTATTCTTAAAAATCAAGTCCAAAATTTATATTGAAAAAATGTATTTTGTTTATTAGATTTGTAAGGTATTACATAATTTTCAATATCAAGTTCCATTATTCAATGTAAAGTAACATGGATTTATAAAGTTGAAATAAAGATTTGAGTATAGGCATGAAAAATTAAATTATTAACTTCAAATACTTGTAATTTGACTCCCAAAATATATTAACTTTTGCTATTAAAAAAATAAGTCTTCCTTTTAACTTCAATTTAACACTGAGCTAAGATAAGAGCCTGGGCATTTTGGAATACTTTGTTTATAAAAATTAGAATTTTCCTTAAATATTAAGATATTTCTATTTCCATTATCATTTATGATTATGGAGAAAATATTTTAAGTTAAAACATGTATTATTTCCTCTGGAGATATAAGCAATAGCAGAAGTTATTAATGTTATGTTAATTGGGATTATCTTTTACTTAGATACAATCACTGACATTTGCCTTCTCATCAGAGAGTGTGCTAGCATAGGTTTTTCCAACTGATTTTGCCACACAAGTAAATAGACTTGAAGATTTGTATTTCTTTTTGTTTGGTTTTGTTATGTTTCTTTGTTTTTTTTATAACATTTGAAATCAGTTTTGAATATGATCCTATTATCTGCCCAAAGCAGAGATAGGAGAGAGATATATATAAAAAAAACACAATCAGGAAAATATAAAATTTGTAAATATATATCAGCCTATAAAAGACTTTCTTTGCAGTAGAAACAGCCAACACTTAGAAGTAAATTAAACCAAGATGTTATTTTAAAAAATCAGCACATTTTTAAAGGAGCTGAGCATCTGGAGAGACAGGAGCTTTGGTGACAGTTAGGCCCACTCTTGTGATTTATCTTTTGAGAAATTAGTATAAATTTATATGTGGATGGTATAACAGTTAATCCACAAATAAACTGAATTTCAGTAATATTTCAGAAGCTTTCATGTGGGAATTGCTAAACATTAAAATGTCTATATGATTACTGAAAAATTTCAATATGTGGTAGCCTCTCACAAATAAAGAAAACTTTCTCCAGTGCTAATGTCATAGCAATAAAAGTAGCATGACATTTTCACAGGAATAGATAAATAGAGCAATACACCAAAATGAAAAACTTAGACAGACTCAATATTCATTAAATTAGGCACCACAAATCAAGGAGAGAAAAGACGAGTCTATACAGGTTAAGAAAATTTATTAAATTTCATAAAAAACACCTCATCTCCATCTGACACAATTTGCAGAGACGAAAACAATATACACAAGCAGGTACTCAATGTCACCAATAATCACAAACATCGCATGTAAAAGAGAATAATTACCTAGAATTTCCTTCTTTTTTAGCTTAGAAAAATTAGAAGGTATTTTAATGTTTCAAGTACCGGTCCTGATAGAGTGATGAAAAACTTTCTTCATCGCTGTTTAGTATGCAAATTACTCATTCTACAGAGTAATTTTTCAGAGCTAATTAATCAGATACATTCTGTAAAAGAATAATTTTTCATTAGGCTTTGCTACGGCAAGGAGCCATCCCAAATTCCAGTGGTTTTTAATATTACAACTTTATTTCTTGTTGTTGTTCTGTGACAACAAATTGAGTATCTGCGGTTGTGTTTTCTTTTGTTGTTTGTGTCTTCATGCATCTTTAGCTAGAGTTCTGAGTGGAAAGGCTGTCTTGGATTCAAAGGTTTTTCTTCACGAATGGAGAACTAAGCTGAGAGGAACCACAATGACACTTAGGGACTCCATGTGGAATGAGCCCATTTCAAAGGGAAATATAAATTTTGATGAATTCTACGACACAGTATTACTAGACTATCAACCGGGAGATGTTCATTAATTTGTAAATAATTACTTGATTTGAGTTTGTTAGCCTTTGCATGTACACACAAGCAAAACATGTTATAAAATAAAATGATTTATCAGACCAAGAAAAACGCAGGTTAACAATAAAAATGAACTCCACTTTTTGCTCAGTGCTCATTTAGATACCAATAATCTAGACTGAAAGACCTAGGTCTGCTTTACTTTTCTTTTTTTTTTTTTCTTTTTTTCAAAAAATTAAACATTTATTTTTTTACATCTTGGCCTCAGTTTCCCCTCTGTTCTTTCCTCCCAGTCCTTCCTACCACTCCCTTCTGTTTCCACCCTTCAAAGCACTCCTCCTCTGTTTCTGTTTGGGAAAGGGCAGGATCTCCCATTGAGTATCAACAAAACACGGCAGATCAAGTTGCAGTAAGACTAAGCACCACCCCATATCTTAAGGCTGACCAAAGCAACCAGTATAAAGAGTAGAGTCCGAAAATCATGCTAAAGAGTCAGAGAGAGCCCCTGTTTCCCCTATTCAGAGTTCCACAAGAAACATAGCTACACAATTGTAACATAGATGCAGAGAGCCTAGGTAAACGCCAGACAAGTTCCCATTCGTCGGTTCAGTCTCTGAGCCTTGGTACATGAATTCTGTGAGTTTTCTTTCGGCATTCGGCTGTGGGTCTGCATATGTGCATATGTTTTCACCAGTTGCAGAGAGGCAGAGAGGTGACATGCAGTCATGCAGGTCTGTTTTGTTTTTGTTTTTTGTTTTTTCTTTCTTTCTTTTGCTTTTCGAGACAAGGTTTCTCTGTTTCTCTGTAGCTTTGGAGCCTGTCCTGGAATTAGCTCTTGTAGACCAGCTGGCCTTGAACTCACAGAGATCCACCTGCCTCTGCTGCCCACACGCTGGAATTAAAGGCGTGTCCCACCACCTTCCGGCCTCCGATCTGCAGTTTTTAATATGAACACTATGATGAACTTGAAATAATGTACAAAAAAAAATGGAAATCATTTTGAAATTGTGTCGTTTAGTAATAATCTCTGGTACAAGGAAATTAAAAGCAAATTCGAGTAATAACAGGTAGATGTTTTCTACATTTAGACATTCAAAATACCTTATTGTAATCAGAGCTCCTGAGACACGGAGTTAGTGCAGTTAATTCCCAAACACAGAAGTTGAGGTTTCTGAGCTGAGATCAGTGACGATATTTCAATATGGGACTGAGAATTGGAAATATGATTGAGCAAATTCGTTATAAAGTTATATATTAGTTCCTTAAATCAAGCTGAAATCTCTAATGCTTCTTTTTTTCTAGAGAGATTTGTATTGCTGCTGATCATAGACTGAGTTAGAGCCACACAGAGAGCCCTGAGTATGATCTGCTTTTGTAACTAACTTTAAATGTCTCTACATACTATCAGTGTACTCCTTATCTCCATTTTTTGTGAACATGTTTGCTTTGCATCATAGGTTGTGTATGATATATCTTAGTATGCATACTCAATGTGCAGAAAACATTTTAGGAGGGAGAATTAAATTGCAATCACTAATCACTTACTATGCAAAGAATTTAAAAACTAAATTCAATGAAAATTGCCACTAAATACAAATTTTAATTTACAGCTCAAGGAGGGGGCTAAGTAAAATGCCATGAACTAGCTATCATCATGCACTTTTGATGCAAATCTAATTCTCATAAGGCGTCGGAGGACTCAATGATCTCTCTTTCACAACAGCACATCACACTACAAACCCTCCAAGGCAACAGAATTTATTGGGATGTTCTCAAAGAACAAGCTAGTAACTGCCTGTTCTCTGCTCCCTGTAATGACACAAGGAGATTTATTTAGCTATTGGATTTTATGAATTCCTAAATTCTGTTCGTTAAATAAAAAAAGGCATAGTTTGATTTACTCTAAACATCCACTACAATAATTTTACAATAGTATTTCATCAAATACCTGGTTGTTATATTTGTATTTATTTTTTGAAATGAGTGCATTAGTTTACGTATATGGATGTCTTATCTTGTATATGTATGTGCATAATTTGCAGGATGTATGCCTGCATCGTTCAGAAGAGACTTTAGAGCTCCTGAGTCTAGAGCCGGAGATAATTGTGAGCCTGTGAGTGCTGGAGATCTAACTCTGGTTCTCTGTAACAGCAATCTGTGCACTCTCACACTGAGCCCTTTGCCAGCTCCCAAGTAGTTCCTTGTACTTCAAATGTATTATCTGATAAGTGCATAATTAATTTTAATGAATATAACATTTTAAATATGTCAAAAGATCTATTGAACCTTTGGAATATGACATCAACATTTCATCCTGAAGATAAATCGAGCTGTGTCTTTAGAAAGAGTGGAAGATGCGTATAGCTAGACGATATTTTTAAATCATTTTATTATTTAAATTGAAAGGTTATTTCACTTAAGAATGTTCAAAGAATGATAATACATAGAAATATGAAGGATAATTAAAATGGAAGTTCAAGTAATCGGAAAGATATTACAAATAAGTGAAAGAAGTTCAAAATATATCAAAGCATGTAAGATAAAACAATATCTTAGAATCAAAAGTTGATCCCTGGTGGGTCTGATATGAAAGTCTGTCAGGGAGAGATTGGTGTATAGTCTTTACCATAAGTTAGTTGGGTTTGGCTCATGAGTTCCACAGATAGCATGACCTTATCTCATGCCCACTGCTTCCTTTGCAACATCATGTGAACCGTGATACACATGAATGTCAAGTGCTCTTGCTCTCCACTCCCTCTTTCTCTTTTTCTCCAAAATAGGTTGTTTATTGCCGATGTGTCACTGGAAATACGTTTTGGAAATGAAAGGAATTAGAGAATACTCACTGATTTTTCTAAACAAGGAATTTTAACATGCATCATGGTTTGAACAATTCCTTGTAACGAAACTGAGTTTTGTTTTATACATCCTTTATTGCTTTTTATGTCACATGGGTAGGAGTGCATTCATGATTTCCTACGTGAATCCATGTATTTGTATATTCAATGTACACAAAGTATTTTTCTACATACAAACTGACCTATAGCAGGAAACAGAACAGTACTAAAAATATAATTTAAAATAATACAATTAGGGACAATCATTCTGACGTGACATGCCTAGAGAGCTAATGGCAACCAATCATGTATGGAATATAGAATTAAATCACATGATTATATATATATATATATATATATATATATATATATATATATATCTTTATATGCAGTTAAGTAAAAATAGTGAGCTAGAAGGTCCTGGAGTTGCACTAATAGTGAGAAGATCTATATGTGTCATTATGATAAATAAAGAAATGAATCCACACGTTAAGTGTGGCAAGTATTAAGCCAGTGAATATCAAGAAGACAGATTGGCAAAGTATAGAAAATTAAACATTTCTCTCACAAAAACATGTGATTCTAATAATCTCAAGAACAGAAAAGCATGCACTCAATGTAGGTCTAGTATATTTAAAGGGTCCTTTAAATCCTTAGACAGAAAAATATCTCACTGTTCATCTACAAAACAAAATGAATTGTGGGACTTTTGATGCCATGGAGCTAATACTGAATATCATAAAATAGTTTCAAGAGAAGCACTCCGAATTTCATATTCTGAATGTGGTACACCTCATGGCCATGACATTACTCTAACTATAGCTGACTCATCAGGGCCTACATAAGATTGAAACTATCAACAAATAACAAGGGGTTTGTGGCAGAGCGAATGTGGCCCTAACTCCTTGCTAAAGTGCCCGTTAATGATGGATTCAGGGAGAGGGGTATCAATATCTTTATCTACTGAGCAGCTTCGTAGAGTAAATAGTTACAAACCCAGATAATCCTGATTAATCTCAGCTTGTCACAAAATCGTCACTGGTTCAAAAGCAGACTGATTAAGTACAATTAGAACAAATAAACATGTGATGGGATTTGAGGTATTATAATAATAAGAAAGCATATCATTCCTGCATGAAGATATTGATGAGCAAAGAAATGATGAGAGTTCTTTTTAAAAATGTAAGGATCCAGGAAAAGAACAAAGTTTGATGTTTTTAATTGTCTTTAAGTTCTTTCTAGACATTCTTAGACTTCTTGAAATTTACCTAAAAACCAGATAACACCATGAAGCTAACAAGATTTTACCACGGACCTACAATGTCTAGTTCCTGTGTTTCATGAGAATTTTTATTCTTCAGAGAATTCAACTTTAGGTTATAAATGCTGAAGTTCAAAAATACTTCTTTAGAGCAGAGTTAAATACCAAGTAAGTCAAAGAAATAAAAAAATAAGGTGGTTTGAATTTCTTACTTTATTACAAATGCCTGAGTAGTACTTGTATAAAAAAATAAAAATGTCTTTCTAGCATATATTCTTAAAAATATACCTTGAGACATAACACTATGATCTCAGAACAGGAGTTTTCTTTCCTTGCTTTGTTCACTATTCTCTCCCTGTTGTCATTGCTATGTTTTAAATGTGACATCAGGTGACCATCTCATCCATATACCAGAGAGTTCATTAAAGTATATGATCTGCCTCAGCAAAGGTCTTACGGTGAAAGTTTCTTTGAATTTTCCTTTTGATTTCAAGTTTTAATTGGGAAGCCAAAAAGAACATAATCTCTACCTGTTACCAGGAAGATATCCAAGTTTCATATTAGTTTTCTTATCTCTAGTGGAAATCTGTAGCCACACAGAACAATAATGAGCAAAATCTAAGGCCCTCTGTGGATCAGAAAGGAAGTCAGAAAGACAAAAAATCCTCACTTTCAAGAAGTTTTTAAAACTAGTACACATGACATCATGCATCTTTCTCTGGTATGGTCTCAAACATATTGCAAGAAGTTTTCCAATGGGCTCTTTTTGTGAAGGTGTTATATTGTCAGGCTGTTAGACGAATGCACCTGGGTCTTTGGGTTTTTTTTTTTTTTTTTTTTTTTTTTGGCTTTTTAGTAAAAGCTGAACAGTGTCCATAGATTTTTCTGAGCTACTTCCAACATACAGTAGCAGCTGCTGTGTTTATGTACAATACCACTGAGCAAGTGGCAATTAAACTACAAAATCCTAGATATGTAGTTGGGAAGCAGCAGGCAGTCAGCACAAAACTGGCACTGAGCTTAAAGAGAAAGGGTTCCTACTTCTGAAATAGGAGAAAAGCTAAAAGTTCCAGGGAACAATGTACATAGAATGGGTTAATATCAGCAATTTCTGATAGAAGAGACATAACCCAAAGAATAAAATATATCTTTTTTGTTGCTTCATAAAGCTTAGCAATAGTGTCAAATAAGCCACAAACTTGTTTGTGTTATAAAAACTAGTATTTAATATTAAACTCCTTTAAAAGTGACATGCTGGTTTTGTTTCATGTGTACAAAATACTTATAGTAATCTTCTATGGGCAAATGACTTAGAGATAATTATGATGTACTTTGTTCCTTTGGCCTTTGGGCATATAAATAAGGATGTCAAAACATTTCAGTGTAAAGCAAAAGCAATTATAGTCATAGGCATTTTACCTACTGTCCACAAATTCCTTGTTACAATCCATCATATCCTGAAAAGTGGAGCTGTAAATTCAATGGACCTGTCATTAAACACAAAGAAGACACTTCAGATGTGAGTGATTACCTACTGAGATATTTGGTGCTATAAATGTACCTTGAGAGAAACTATTCACACTTGATGAATACACTGTCAAGTGCTATAATGTCCTTTATATAGATTAACAGATCTTTTCTTGACATACCTAGCAGATTTAGAATATAATTTATTTTTCAAACAATTAATGATGAAAATATATAAAATGCATTTTGCTTAATTTGCATTACTTCAGTCAGATAATATGTGAGATCTTAGATCCAAAGAATAAGTGGTATAGGGTTTACATAATACAAATATTTAGTGGCATTTCATTTGGATATAAATAAATAAAGCTTGCCTGAAGAACAAAAAAGCAAAGCAGCCAGCCACTGGCTCTTACCTCAACCTCAGTGTGAAAATGGTGATCCTGCCGGGCGATGGTGATGCACGCCTTTAATCCCAGCACTCGGGAGGCAGAATCATGCATATCTCTATGAGTCTGAGGCCAGCCTGGTCTACAAGAGCTAGTTCCAGGACATCCTCTAAAGCTACAGCGAAATGCTGTCTCGAACCCCCCCCCCAAAAAAAAAAAACTCAGAAAGAAAGAAAATGGTGATCCTGCCTCCAGAAAACCTCAGAATGACACTGAGCCTGAGAACTGTCTCTTCCTATCTCTAGTTCTGGGATTAAGGGCTTTTACTAATACTACCTGATATCTATGTCAAGCTAGTGCAGCTGCTTAAATTAAAGGTGTGTGTTATTGTGCCTACTGGGATTAAAGTTGTGTGCCATCACTGCCTGGTCTGTAAGGCTGGCCAGTGTGGCTGCTTTACTATTCTGATCTTCAGGAAAGCTTTATTTATTAAAATAAGAAGGCTATAAATAACATATGTAAAACAATATATAATAACTATATACAATATATACAGGCAACAAATACAGCAACAATGTCTAGTCTGTTTGTATTTGAAAAATTCAGAGAAAATATTCCATATCTATTCTATCTTGGGGAGTTTAAAGTCTAGTACCTCATTTACTTTCTATCATAAGTTGCTTTATGCATCGGATAAACAAGGTAAATTATAACTATCTAGTCTTTAACTCCCTCACAGACACAAGAAGGAAATAATACGAATTGTGTAAACAGGAAATGCAAGCATGTGGCTTCCAAAAGAATGTGAATCATGAGAGAAATATCTGGCTCCCTGGACAGTCACCCAAATTTTCTCTGCAATATTGAGGCATCTCTCTTCAGCCTATAGTCCGAGCATATCTGACAGACATCTTTGTGAAGCAGAATATTTTGAAAAACTGTCCCTCTGTGTATTGACATTATTTGGAGTCACTTTCATTTGTGGTCTTCTTGTCTAATTAAGACAGCATACTGTTGTAGTCAAGGCAGGAACATTTTCTTACCCAGTGGCAAAGAAAGTATATTTGATGTGGAGTTTCTTCAATGCCCTTATCTTCTCTGAAGTAAATTGGTGCTGCCTGGAGCAGAGGTCTCCAGGTCACCTAGAGCTGGAAGCAGTGCTGAAGCTTCTGGAGGGTGCTGTTATAGAGAACCTGCCCAAGGTCCATGTGGAACTGTCCAGAGTGCTGTCATATCCAGGAAACAGTCAAGCTGCCAGATTTGCAACTGGTCTACCAATCAAGAACTCTTTGGCATGAAAAGATCCAGATATCAAGGCACAAGTACCAGCAGAGTTGACTTCCTCTTGAGGCTAATGTTCGATGGGAAGTCAAGAACTGTTTTGCAGATGTTGGGCACAGAAACTTACTGGTCTAGTTCTGCTTCACAATATGTGGCTGGTGTTGCCTGTGCAGAGATTCCAGTAAATCAGTGGCCAGGACTCCTTCCTTAGCTGGTAGCCAATGTTACAAATCCCAATAGCACAGAGTACATGAAAGAGTTAACATTGGAGCCGGGCGGTGGTGGCGCACGCCTTTAATCCCAGCACTCGGGAGGCAGAGGCAGGCGTATCTCTGTGAGTTCGAGACCAGCCTGGTCTACAAGAGCTAGTTCCAGGACAGGCTCCAAAACCACAGAGAAACCCTGTCTCGAAAAACCAAAAAAAAAAAAAAAAAAAGAGTTAACATTGGAAGCTATAGGTTACATTTGCCAAGATACAGACCCAGAGCAGCGATAAGATAAATACAATGAGATTCTGACGACCACAATACAAGGAATGAGAAAAGAATAACCTAGTAATAATGTGAAGTTAGCTGTTACTAAAGAACTCCTGAATTTCCGGGAGTTCGTCGGAACAAACATTGACAAGGATTCAGAAAAGTATTGTGTCATACAAGTGGTCTGTGAAGCCACACAGTGTCCAGACACAAGGGTACAAGTGCCCGCTTTACAGGACCTAGTGAAGATGATGTCATTGTAGTACGAGGAATTAGAGATGTTTATGGTTTTTGCTCTTTTTGCAATCACAATTGAAGCAATGAAAAGTGACAGTGTTGAGATGGCCCTACAAGGAGCAGAATTTGTGTCCAATTCCTGTGATGAGGATGATCTTCTCTAGTACCATTCATTTGCCAAGAAATTTTCTGGTATAATTGTTTTTAACTGCTGGGTAAAATTCCATTGTAATAAAATACAAAATTTTATTTATCCTTTCTTTGGTTGATGAACATCTATGTCATTTCC
Source organism: Chionomys nivalis (assembly GCF_950005125.1). Lineage (NCBI taxonomy): Eukaryota > Metazoa > Chordata > Mammalia > Rodentia > Cricetidae > Chionomys > Chionomys nivalis. The sequence goes on from NC_080105.1 coordinate 26,412,181, forward strand.
AGTTTTTGACTATTATGAATAAAGCTGTTGTGAACATAGTTGTGCAAGTGTCCTTGTGTGAAGTGTCCTTTGGGTATATGCCCAGGAGTGGCATAGCTGGTTCTTAGGGTAGATAGATTCCCAATTTTTGTAGACCCTGCAATATAGATTTTCAAGGTAGCTGTAGAAGTTTACAGTCCCACCGGAAGAAGAAAACTATTCCCCTTGCTCCACCTCCTCTTTAGCATGAGCTATCACTCGTATGTTTTGATCTTAGCCATTCTGAGAGATGTAAGATGCAATATAGACCAGGAAGGGGGAATGAGACTGGAAGTTAGAGGGTTCAAGTGGATGAGAGGAGGATGAAGAGAAAGAATACTGGAATCTGGAGCTATCTCTGGAAGGAGTTAGAAGCATAGAGCAGTGGAAACACCCAGAAATCTATGTGGAAGGCCATAGCTAAGACTCCTAGAAATAGGGAATATGGAGCCTGAATGGGAAATGCCCTGTAATGAGGCAAAACTTCCAGTGAAAGAAGTGGGCCACATACCCTTCAACCTACAATTTATTCTGCCTACTCAATATGGTGGGTAAATATGAAACAGAAATGGTGGGAGTAGCTGATTACTGTCACAGCTGGAGACCCACAGGGTGAGTGATAAACAAACAAACAAAAAGAACAAACTGTCCTTGAGAGAAGTATTGCTTAAGGTAATGGTCAGTCTTTAGGACAGATATCTTTTTATTAGGACATTTTAGTAACTAGAATCCATTGGGGCTGTGAAAAGTCCATTGACTCTCAGTGGAAGAAAAGGTGCTTTATTCCTCATGGGAGGAGTAGAGATTCTGGTTTGCTTCTCTCCTCCTGATACCACTGTTCTAGGTCTGCTGCACAACCTATTTGCTCATAATTGCTTAAAATCTCCAGGTCTTGATGAAAGTCCAGACTTTCTCCCAGACTCTCTTTCTCAGAAGTTCTGATAGACCACTAAGGAAAGAGAAGACATATTTCTGTCAGACAAGACTATTGAAGCTAACTACCTCCACAAAGTGTTCAATGACCTTACAAAAAGTATTACCAATTTGAGTGTTTTAAATGAGAACAGCTTACAGTCTCTTATGTTCAAATGCTTAACCTGAAGTTAGCAAAACTATTTGGAAAAATTTAGATGGTACCATGTTGAGGGATGATGCATGTAAACAGGAAGTTAGAAATTCACTATCACATTGTAACATAGTTCTTGTTGTCCCTAGATAAACTATCTTCTATTATTGATTGCCATTGTTTTCTTATAAAATATTTTATAATTAAGGTCCAGGTATTTTACTTGTATTTCATAGGAGAAATAGAGCAAGTTTACTTACTCTGTTTTCCTGAAAATGTAAGTTGTAAGTATAGTTATTATTATTATTATTATTATTACAAATTTTCCCCTCCTCGCATTTCCCTCTCCCTCCTCCCATTCCCCCTCCTGCTTCCTCTCCAGTCCAAAGAGCAGTCAAGGTTCCCAGGTAAGTATAGTTTTAAAAGTACTATTATATAGGGCATTAATTAAACCAGGATGTTAGAGCTCAGAAAGTGTATAATGCAAATATATGACTAGGCAATTGTAGCTCCAAATGTCAAGTGGGGATTCTTGAAAAACTCTGGGTAGCAGGCAAATTTTGTTAGTCCTTGAGATTTCAAGCCAAAGAAAAAACTATCTGCCCATAAAATTCTTATAGAATTTGGACACATAGAAAATTTTCCACCAATTTTTTTCTACTATGAAATGACTAAGTCAAGTATGCATCCTATTAACTGAATTATGTTATTAAATTAATTGGATGATCATCCTAATATTTTTATTCTCTTCTAGTAGTCATCTTCGGCCCTATTTGTTATTTTGTCAAAGCTTCTCCTATTTGTACATTAACAGAACAGTGTTAATTTTATTCTACGATTATTTCTTCTTCTTTTTCTATGCAATGTCATTTTCTGACACATTTGCCACAAATTGTGTGACTGTGGCTATTTAAATTTATTTTTGGATTCCATTATCTTTGACAATTTGATATATCTGTTTTCTATTTTACCAAATTAATGCTTATTAGTTCTTTAAAAATGTCATATAATATATTTTATCATATTCAACCATTTTTTCAGTTCCTCCCAAATCCACCTCCCCTCCTCTCCCTTCTCCCCTCCTAACTCTGTGTCCTTGAACTCTGCGTCATTATAAATGGAATGAATATGTATTTCAGGATGATTGCACACTTATCTCTGAATATGTTAATTTGTGTATTATTCTTCAGCTTTATGTTTAATCTATATTTTTAATTTATATATATTTTTTCTTCTTTCTAATATTTTCTTAGACCAGAAAGAGTTTATACTTGCCTCTCTCAAGTATTTTCTACTTTCATTCTAGTATTTTTATATTACATTTTCTTTTTACTTTCTAATTATCAGTGCCCAGATTTGACTTTATAAAGTCAATATTATTTACATTCTCAATAAGAAGCTAGAGCTAATGGGCCAAGCAGTGTTTTAATTAATATAGCTTCTGTGTGGTTATTTTGGTTCTGGGTGGCCAGGATGAACAAGTAGCCTCTCCCGCAACAAGATTCATAAGTAAAAATTTGGCGAAAATGATGTTAGCATTGGGTTTTATGTGTTGGGATTTCTTGGTGAGTTTTAGTGGGGTTTCCCTTCTTCTGATAAATTATCATTTTCTTTAGTTTCTCTGACAACACTGAAGTTCAGAAGTCTGGCTTCCTTTACTTGAGTTTTAAAGTGTCTTAGAAAAAGGAAATCTATTTAAAACATTTATCTGCGCTGAGGAAATGGCTCAGCAGGTACAGATGCTTGCCTCCAAGCTTGACGACCCAAGTTCAATCCCAGAAATTCACATGGAGGAAGGAGAGAACCAATTCCTGCAAACTGTCTTCTGACCTCCACACTTGCTATTGCATGCACACCCACCCATGTACACAAAACACAGAAATATAATTTTAAGACTGTTTAGCTTCTCTATTTTAACACACCAAATGTGATAGTATGGAAAAACTTTATAATTAATAATTGTTCATTTAAAGATAATAAAGCTATTAATAAAGAAAAAAAGCCGGGCAGTGGGGGCACATGCCTTTAATCCCAGTACTTGGGAGGCAGAGGCAGGTGGATCTCTATGAGTTCATTGCCAGCCTGGACTACAAGAGCTGGTTAGGACAGGCTCTAAAGTTACAGAGAAACCCTGTCTTTGAAAATCAAAAAAAAAAAAAAAAAAAAAAAAAAAAAAAAAAAAAAAACTTTCCATTGAAAGTATTTGTACATCCAGGAGCTCTTTTATTCTGGAAGCATTCATGACACTGCAATTTTTCAACTCCCATTTATCAAATTAGTTATTTTTTACCTTACCACATAAATTTGTTTTGTCATTAACTTAACTTCTTAGATTATTTTGTTAATATTAACTAATTCTTACAATATCTTTTATTTTCCAAATTTACTTTATAGAAGTAAATCACATTAGTCTTTGGCTAGGGCACCTGCATTTCATTTTCAATAGAAGAGTCATGGTTTATCATATAATAGCATAATTTTTACTACAGTTATCAATTTGAAGGAAAGAAATATGTCCTACAATATTTAAGGACAATATAGTCACATGCATTACCATATGTCATATCTAATTGTATTCATATGTTTTCTTAGAGTATTCCAAATCCACTGAAATTTCTGTGGTGATAACTTGATTTTTTATACTTCAAGTAAAACCCGTTATCATAAAATATGATGCAACTATTTATTTCTTAAATTCCAGAGCCTGATTATGACAGCAATTTTTAAAATCGTTTTTATTCTTGCTTACTGTCACTGTGTGTGTGTGTGTGTGCGCGCGTGCATGCATACGCGCATGCAGGCACATGTGATGTATCTGTGGGAAAAAGGACGTAACCCAATACAGATGTAGAAGTCAAAGCCCAACTTTGTAAAATTAGCTCTCTCCCTCCACCTTGTCTTTGTTCTTTTCTTTTCTTTTTGAGTTGATAATTTCATTTCATTTCTCCATTCCTTTTTCTTCCTCCACATCCTTGTATATATTCTTCTGAACATACTTAAACCTTATGATCTTATTATTTTATTTTGTATCAATTGTTATTGCTTGCATATATATATATATGTATATATATATGTATGTCCCTAAGTATAGTTTGACTACTTCGCATAATACTACTAGTATGTATGTTTTCAAGATGAAAGTTTGTCACTGGTCAACCAAATAATATCCTCTTTCCTGGTGAAGGCCACTTCTCCTATTTCTAGTTTTCTTAGTTTCCTGTAGCTCTTTTTGTAAGCTTGAGGCTTTAAGAACTTTTCTCCAAACAGTTGGTCATGTTTATTAGGGCCATACTTGTCCAGCTCAAATTTGAGCACTCACATCAATGAGACTATATTCATGTAGCTTCTGCTATTACAAGGAGACACAAACTCACAGCCATTTCCATGATACTCTGGCTTTTACAATATCTTCCCACTCTTCTGAATGTTCCCTGGGTGTTAGAGAAGTTACCATAACCAAAAAATCTCACCAAAAAAAAAAAAAGATTTTATTTGGGTATTTGGGTTTATAGTTCTAAAGAGTTAGCGTTTACAACAATAATGTCAGGCAGCGTGGTAGCAGGAAGGTAGCCATGTCACTGGAGTTTAGCATAGAGTTTAAATCTTGATCCATAAGCACAAAGAAGAAAAAAAAATAATTTGGAATGACCCTGTTTTTCTGAAACCTCAAATCCATCCTCAGTGACATACCTCCATCAACCAGGCTATACTGCCTAATCTGTCCCAAAAAGTCCACCAACTAGAGGCATATATTCTCATGCAAAGCACCCAGATACCATGGCAGCATTTCCCTCCTTCTGTGTTACCATGTTTATTGATTCTGTTATTGTCCTAATTATATTGCCTGTCTAAGAAGGCAGTCATACAGCATCTTTTTAAAACTGTATTCATAATCCTGTCCTCATACGCACAGAAAAGTGCAGGTAGGTATCACCCCTCATTAAAGAAGCTACAGCCTACAGAAAATAGAGATGTTTAGTGGAAACCTCAACTAGACACAATGCATATATAAAAGGATTGTAGAATGCCCAGCTCCAAATTTGTAGGTGGAGCTCAGTCTGCATTAATGGATTATGTAAGTCTGTGGATGTGAATTTGGAAGAATATATAAGAACTTTCATTTTTATCGAGACCCTTTGTCCTACCTTTAAGTTATACTTAAAAAAATTATTGCTATCCTCTTTCACAAGCTTACGTTCATTCAACTTGACAGCTTCAATGTTATTGAAATCATTTTTTCAACTTAAAATTTCATTTTAATTCTTACCTGTCCTTTTGTATAATAACCTACAGATTTTTTGTCTAGTTATGTAATTTAAAACTATACCAAACTTTTACTTTGTGGTTAAGAAAATGACTACTGAGTGTAGAATAAAAAAAAAAAAAACTACAGCTTATTTTACTGTTACCATAGATAGAATTTAAAGAGGAAGCTCTTTCATTAATCACTGTTTATTATTCAGCTGTCTTTTTTATTACAAAAGATGGAATGAACAAGATACAGTTCCTCTCCTGAGTTATTTTGTGAGCATTTAATCTAAGTAAAACTAAACTACATAAGAAAAAAGAATGTTCAAGGAAGGATATTTGCTGAGCAGCTGTCATTACCATGCTTGTAGTACAGGGACACCTACAACAGAAATCCTTTTTCCCCTGTGCGCATAGGATGATGTTATTAACATTATCTTTGAGAAGTTTTACAAATATTTGAACATAATAAAATGGCTCTATGACAGATGAACAACAGAATATAAGTCTAAAAATACTGTTAATGAATATTTAAGATATTTTCCACTAATTTGTTCTGTCTATTTGTCCTCATTTCCTTCTGGTCTTTAAATGTACCCCCAAGTTTCTCTCTTTTTCTCCCCCATATTGCTCTGCTTAAGCTAGTAACCATGGCATTTTGAGTATCTTTTGTTAGACATATATATTTTGATTTTCACATACTTACGTACAAGACGTTGTTTCTGAAGAGGAAATGTCTTTTTGTTTAGTATTCCATGGTCAAATCAAAGTAAAGATGCAGAGTTCTATTAAATCTCTTTTTAATTGTGTAAGTGCCCTGATGAAATTGTCTCACTATACAAAACCATTATGTTAGACACAAATTAAGGCATACACAAGACTTTACAATGGTATTTAAAGTGAAATATTTACGAAGTGATTTAAATACTAATGACAGAGCATTCCTAGAGGAGTCACAAAATTAAAGGATAAGAACATTCAATGCCAGTGTCTCAGTTCCTAGGTCTGCAGCATGCTGCATTTATTGTTTTTCATTACTCAATTCATAGATTGACGCCAAGAGATCGAAAAAAAAGTTATGGGGAATGAAGTACTGTGTTTGAAGGACATTTCTGTCCTCATAACTTTGAGTATTAGTACCATTGCAATTTACATGACTTGTCAAGAAAACGCTTCTGTGGCAATTGAAATTTTGCCATCTCAATTTTGACTTCTATCTTCAACAGACTATTGGTTGCTATAGATAGCTGTAAACATACATAGGGTCAATGTTCTAGCACCTTCTATAACTCTATGACCAGCTTGATTATTTCACTAAATATCAATATTCTTGTGGATGTAAAATGAGGAATGCAACTTTGTTGTTTCTATGCACAATCTACAACTCAATTAATAGATCTGTATTTCTTATATTCTTAACTGATAAGCAAATAGCTTCTACCAATAGCTTTTAGCAGATAATTACTGACTTCAAAGTACAAGCTTAGTCATATATTCATGTGACCTTGACCAAACAAAGTTAACCCTTTGGTGGGAAAGTATCCTGAGATGCATATCTCTACACCTGACAATTAATTCAACAGAACTAGTAAGGTGAAATGTTTGGGAAGGCTTTTAATTATATATCAAAGTTTACCTATAACCAAATAATGGTCCTCTAGAAGTGAGGAAAATAATTTCAAACAAAGAAAAAGAATGCTTAATAAATTAAAATGGTTATGGCTAAATCTTCCAAAGCTAGAAGATTTTGAGCTGTTTCTCTTTCTTTTTGATTTCTTAATTTACTCACAATTTTATGACAATATTATAATTTTATGGAAAATAACACCAATAATGGACATTTTCATGTAAATGAATGATGTGGTTGCAATAATATATATGAAAATCAGATGTAATAGTTCATGTTATGGGTAATAAATAAGCTTACCCTCAAATGTCTTCAAAATTGTGATAAAGAAGAAGAAATAAGAGCTGGATGTTTCAGTGATTAAAGCACCTGCGGCCCTTGCCAGAGCGTTCGAGTTTCTATTGCAAGTACCCACATAAAGAAGCTCAAAGTCACCTAGCGCTCCAATTCAAGGAGATCTAACTCATTTTTCTGTGCACAGAGAATGAACATAGTGAAAATACATATATCCATTAAAACATAAATATAAAAGAAAAGGAATATATATACTCATAAACAAATTTAAAGCAGGAATAGAAGAGATTTGAACAAATGCTTAGATTTGAAAGCTTAAAACTACATTTCACTGAATTGCAACTCATTGTTGATGAAATACATTGTGTCTAAAAAATAAAGCAATAAAGTCTATCAGGAAGAAGAAAGGCATGTTTCTCATTTGCATATACTATAATACATAACAATTAAAAAAGAAAAATGAATATATATATATATATAAAACATTGGTGTGTCTCTTAAATCATTTCCTCATTTATTACACCTAAATATTTAAGTTTTTTTTAAAGCTAGCATTCTTAGGATTGTGTTTAAATGTTAGTACAAGATTGCAAGTTTAGCACATGCAAAGCCTTATGTTCAAATATTCATCAGAAAATTAAAAAAAAAATTGTCTGCCACAAGTCAAATTAATGTTGCACTAATCATTTCTTAAAATGCAAACATTCCACATGTAGAATTTTGATATTTTAGAGATTATATATGTAAATGTAATTATGCAAATTAATGTAGGTTCGACCTTAGTATTAAAAATAGCTTCTAAAGATAGGATTGGTGGAATTTTCTAGCACATTAAATTATTGTTTTAAATGATAAACTAAAATCATAGTTTTATATTATTTGCATTGCATAAATTTTATATTATTGAATAATTTTCATCATAAAGTATGTCATACAATTGGAACTCTGAAATAAGGCTATGTTGGTCAACTATGTGAATGTTGTCTGACAAAACCTACATAAAAAATAAGCTAGAAGTTACTAAAGAATAAAACAGCTATCATATTAATATTTCTTAAAGATACTTTTACCCAATTTAACTGCAGTCATCCATGACAAAATTGCAAACACATTACATGTTTGATTTTTTTGTAATTGCTATGAGTTACAGGCAAGTCTGTGTTACAGTGTTTGATGTATGAATGAATGTAAGAATTGTATCAAGAAGTGTCTTAAAAAAATCTGTAGTGGTGTCTGCCTTTAATCCCAGCACTTGGGAGACAGAGGCAGGTGGATTTCAGTGAATTCAAGGTCAACCTGGTCTACAGAATGTGTTTCAGGACAGGTTTCAATGCTACATAGAGAAACCTTGGGCCTGGATGGAAGTGGGAGGACCTTGGTCTTCCTGTAGGGCAGGGAATTTGGACTGCTCTTCAGTATCGAGAGGGAGGGGGAATGGACTGGGGGAAGGAGAAGAGGAGTGGGGATGGGGGAGGGGAGCGGGGGAGGGGGCAATATGTGGGAGGAGGGGGAGGGAAATGGGAAACGGGGAGCAGTTGGAAATTTTAATTAAAAAAGAATAAAAAAAAATCTAAAAAAAAAATTGAACATGGTATAACAAGTCACAATAAGACTGGCCACAAACCCTCACATCAAGGATGGACTAGGCAAACTAGTAGGAGGAAATCATGACCTAGAGTAGGCAAAAGATTCAGATATCTGCCCTTCCCATACACACTGCCCAGGTAAGGGTCCTACAAGAACACCAAGCTACACAACAATAACACATATGCAACCACAACCTTGCTCATACCTCTAGAGGTTCCTTGACCACTGGATCAGTCCCTGTGAACCCTGCTTAGTTGACTATGTATGCCATGTTCTCATGTTGCCCTGGTGCACTCTGATTCCTACGACCCTTCCTACAGACTTCTGTGGGTTCCTTGGGCTCCTATGAGTCTCTGCAATTGCCCCCATCAGTTGCTGGATGAAGCCTCCTTAACGACGATTGAGCTAGGCTCTAATCTACAGTTTGCCTGTTTAAGCCTTGATATGAGGGGATGGGAGTAGCCTTATTGTAATTTATTTTCCCCAATTCAGTTAATTTCTCTGGGAGGACTGTCCTTTCCTAAAGGGAAATGGAAGAGAAGTGAACTGGATCTGGGAAGACAGGAGGTGGAGGAAGAGGAACTAGAGGGATTGTTGGGGGGAAATACAGTCAGGATATAATGTATGAGAATAGAAAAATAAATAAATAAAAACCTGAAATAAGGAGATGGACTCAAGTTCATGTTTAATGGAAGACTGATAGACGAATGGTTTTGGACAAATGTAACCTCTTTTTGAATTCCTAATTTTTCCTCTTTTACTTATATGGATGCAATGCATGAGATAAGTGCATTGTTCTCTAAGACGTCATTTGGTTGAAGTGTAAACCTAATGAGCTATTATGGGCCCACGGTTAAAAAGAAACACTGTATCAGACCAAAATTAAATAAACGCTTTACCTAATCTTAAATTACCTACTTATTTTTATGGCAGATCATTAAAAATAGGTATCATAATTGCTTAATTTATAAATGATGAATCTTGGTTTTACTGATGTCCATATGTTTTTCAAGGTAAAACCTACTAAATTTTTATTAAGTTAGAAATATTTCAGAATAGATTTTTACATTCCATGAAAGCAAATTGTTAAGATTGCAATGTGATTGGAGACAAATCTATAATATTTGCATGCTGAAGCTACAAACTAATGACTAACATGGTTCCCCAATAACATGTGGAGATGGCAAAAGAAGATGTGATTGTTAGGTATTTCTTATAGAAATGGAGGATACATAAAAATCTAGTTATTGGTAGCAATATATGAAATGAAAGGAGAAGATTGGAAGGAAAAAGATGAAGAGAGAACGGAGGAATCAATGGATCAGTATGAAGGAAATGAAAGAGGATACAAGAGAAAGAGATGCAGAAGGGAAAAAAAAGAGACTGAGAGTTGTCAGGAGAGATGCAAAGGACCAGAGTACAGGAGAGAGCTGTTAGAGTCTTCTCCTACAAGAGGGCAAACAGATTCTGCAGTGTCTCCAAAAAAGATAGGACATTCCACCAGAGAACGTCTCCTTGGTACTGCAGAGGCAAAGAAAGAGGTCTGTCTGTGAGAAAATATTTAGATCTTACCCTCTTACATTTATTCCTCAGTAGGGTTCAGATGTAGAACAGAGTTTTCATCTCCCCCGCTCACACATTTTCAACAGGAAAATGTTTCCAACATTTCAACCTTAAAAATATTTAACTATATTTATTTATGTTATGGTTAAAACTATTTTCTTGCGTGTATGAGTGGGCTCCACGGAGCAATAGAGAGGACATTAGCAGGGTACAAATGATTTTACTGTGGATGGGAGAAAGATGGGAGGGGCAGCTCTAATTTAGTGAAGGAGACAGAGATAAATACAGAAGAAGGGGAAAGGGTTGTAAAGTAATTGTAAGGATGTTTTAAAATGTCATATTTAATTACGTTAACTATCTAACCCCCTAGCAAAAACAAAATACAAAATCTAAAATACACCTTGGTTTTTATATAAATATACATATATGGTTTAAATAAAATTTCACATCTGGTATGACAGTGTTCCTTCCAAGAGCCACTAACAAAAACCTTAACAGGAGGCATGACGTGTCCTCTTTTAAGTTGTTGGTCATGGTTCCCCAGTAAACTTCAGGAGCATTACAAGCTGTTGTTTTTGCCCTTACTTTGACCCAAAAATGTAGAAGGAAAGCCTCTATTGCAGACACACTATGTGTTTCAGTTGTAAAATTCAGAGTGCCCTGAACTGGATCTGACCTGAGAACCTCCTCACAAGAAAACTAGCTTTCATAGTACAGGAAGACACCATGGAAGCTTCTGAGGTAGGGAAACATTTCACCTTTTATTTCACCCACTGCTTTCTAAACACTCAGAGCAACCCTGTAGATGAGAGAATAAATTCCAATTATCTTAGGTGGTACTTGAAAAACCTTCAAAATCTGGCCGCTAACTATTTTCTAATCTTAGATCTCATTATTTCTCATCACTCTGAATAATTAAATGGAACAACATTAGATATTTTTAAAAGCTTAGCAAGTTTAGAAAGTTGCAATAGCTATTACTATTCTTGAAAATTTTTTACTTCCTATATTTTATATTGGAAATATGTTTCATAAATTTATAAGTTCATTCTGTATCTTAAAAATCAATACACACACAGATAGATAGATAGATAGATACATAGATAGATAGATAGATAGATAGATAGATAGATAGATAGATAGATAGATATCTTTCATGTGAACTGAGTGATTCGGTTAATTTATATAAAGGAAAAATAAGAATATATGTTTTTTTGAGATTTGAGGAAAGAAATAGAATATCTGAAAGGTCAATGCGACACTCAATGGATCATTGCTACTTTTAAGATGTGTTTTCAAATTGTTTCCTCAATGGTTGATTGGGAGTTTTGCCCTTGGTTGGAGGCATTTAGAGGTAGAAGGTGGATAGAAGAATTAAATGGCATGAACTAAAAATGAGCTTTCACGTTAAATGGAGCTATGTCCTTGAAAGGGATTTAGATATTTTATAGAGGTTCCTGGCATGTTCGTTTTTCTTCTTTCAAAATTCAGTTTATTCAATTTTTTTCCTGTGCAAATGTTTGTGTTTGTGTGTTTGCATATCCATGGAGTTAAGAAGAGGATATCACATAGCCTTGAGGTGTAATTCCAAGGAGGTGTCAGTCCAGTCACCAGTATAGGTGTTAGGAGCCTAACTGTTGTCCTCTGGAAGAGAAAACAATGCTCTGAACTTCTGGGATAAATTGCCAGCCATTCACAGTGAGTGCTTAAGAAAGGGCTTTCACCTGGGACCATCCACAATGCAAGGTTCCTTACCCACTCCAAGGATTAGATAAGGGTGGGGTGGGAGGGTGTGTGGAGGGAATGGGAGGAAGGAAGGGAGTGGGAACTTGGATTGGTATATTTTTAAAAATCGAATAAGTTAAAAAAAGGGGGCCATAAAAGTCTGTATTTTTCTGTAACAGGATCTCTCTGATTTTCCTTATAATGATGTCATTGATTGTTCCTATATGTGTCTACACTTATTGTTTACTTTGATAGTGTGACATCATACTGCTGTCCCCTGCAGATCTGAGCAGAGGCAATCACACACTCTTACATCTCTCAAACTTTGAGTTGAACAAATACTTCTGCATTATAAAATTAAGGTATTTGGGGAATATTATTATAGTATTGAAAGCTAAGTGATGTACCAGTAGGATAGATGGTTTGAATGTTAAGAAACTGCTCCTTCATAAGACTAAAGCTGGATCATACCATATATAACCAGAGTTTCTGGGGCTACAGCTAACCCAGTCTGCAGGACACCACGTGGGGATTCAACCAGAAAAGAAAAGTAATAGAGTCTTAAAAATGTTAAATGGTAAAACCTTAAGCCCTTCTCTTTGAGTTTTTTTTCTCATATTTCAATACTGCTTAGAGATAAAATCTTCTGAATCCATTTCTTATGTTTTAAATTTGTATTTCCATGATCTCTTATCACAGATTGTTGACACAGTATTTAAAAACTACACCTCCTTATTCAATGCATATAAATAAATATGTAAATAACAATAGATAAATAGACAATAAATAAATGAATAATTTGATCAGCTGTGAAATATCAGTAATTATCTTGGCCAGTTCAAGTACTGCAAGGTTAGGCAGCTTGCACTTAACTTCTGCATTAAAAAAAAAAAAATAGCCGGTATAATGAAATGTAAAATAGAAACGCTTTCTCCCAGACCCAAAACCAACTCATTTTCTTTCCCTGGATGGAAAGAATCAGGAAGTATAAACAGTTGAGGATTTTTTTTTCTTTATTCTTTTTTAATTAAAATTTCCGCCTCCTCCCCGTTTTCTATTTCCCTACCCCTCCTCCCACACATCGCCCTCTCCCCCTCTCCCCATTCTTCTCCCCCTCCCCCGGACTCCATTCCCCCTCCCTCTAGGTACTGAAGAGCAGTCCAAATTCCCTGCCCTGCGGGAAGTCCAAGGTCCTCCCACTTCTATCTATGTCCAGGAAGGTGAGCATCCAAACAGGCTAGGCTCCCACAAAGCCAGTTCAGGTATTAGGATCGAAACCTAGTGCCATTGTCCTTGGCTTCTCATCAGCCTTTATTGTGGGCCATGTTCAGAGAGTCCGGTTTCATCCCATGCTTATTCAGTCCCAGTCCAGCTGGCCTTGGTGGGCTCCCAATAGATCAGTTCCACTGGCACAGTGGGTGGGTGCACCCCTCGTGGTCCTGACTTCCTTGCTCATGTTCTCCCTCCTTCTGCTCCTCATTTGGACCTTAAGAGCTCAGACCGTTGCTCCAAATTGGATCTCTGTCTCTATCTCGATCCATCGCCAGATGAAAGTTCTAAGGTGATATGTAAGACATTCATCAGTATGGCTATAGAATAGGGTCATTTCAGGTTCCCTCTCCTCAGTTGCCCAAGGTACCAGCTGGGGACATCTCCCTGGACACCTGCAAGCCCCTCTAGAGTCAAGTCTCTTGCCAACCTGGAAACATCCTAGATGCCCTTCAATGGATGAATGGATGAAGAAAATGTGGAATACATACATATTAGAGTTCTACTCAGCGGTAAAAAATAATGACATCGTGAATTTTGCATGCAAATGGATGGAAATAGAAAGCACTATCCTGAGTGAGGTATCCCAGACCCAAAAAGATGAACATGGGATGTACTCACTCATAATTGGTTTCTAGCCGTAAATAAAGGACATTGAGCCTATAATTTGTGATCCTAGAGAAGCTAAATAAGAAGGTGAACCCAAAGAAAAATGTATAGTCATCCGCCTGGATAGGGGAAGTAGACAAGATTGCCGGGCAAAAACTGGGAACTTGCGGGTGAGGTGGCATGGGGTTAAGGGGAAATGAGGTGAGAAATGTGAGAAGGGGAAGATGGGGGGAGCTTGGGGGAATAGGATGGTTGGGATATAGGAAGGGTGGATACGGGAGCAGAGAAATATATATCCTAATTAAGGGAGCCATCTTAGGGTTGACAGTTGAGGTTTTTAAGAGTTGTAGAATAGCACAGGTAGTAACCTCCTGCCAGAGATTTCCAATTACATTTAGGTGCATAGTCTGAAGTCCCAGCACAGACAAAATAGTTTCAGGAAGCTATATGGAATACATATAGTGAAATTTATTACAAGGAGGTATTGATAGGATTTCCATAAAATCTTTAGACAATAATGACTAATATGCCAAATGGAATTAGACATTTAATGCAGTTACTTTCTTATATGCCAGTGTCATGTGAAAAAATCTAAAATAAGACTCTCGACAGTAAGCTCAGTGCTTGTTGAAAGCAAACTGATGACATTCAGTATGAATTATATTTTCTGAAAGAATGTCAATGGTGTGTGTGTATGTATGTGTGTCTGCGTGTGTGCAAGAATGAGAAACAGAGAGACAGAGACAGAGAGACAGAGAGTGAGACCAAGAGAGAGGGGGGAGAGGGAGAGAGCTTATACTTTAAAACAGACAGAATGAATGAGGCAAGGGGAATTAAAGTATAATATCTGCATAGTAGTGGTTAATGGCAAAAGTATCATTTATATATTTGAATTTTTCATGTTCTGTAATAGACATTATTCTTTTCTTGATTTTAAAAGAAGAAAAAAAGTATTGCTTTTGTTCTTAGATATTTGAGTCTTTATGTAATACAATGGAAAGTTCCTGATGATCAATCAGCAAGTAATAAAAGCAAATATAATATTTAAATAAACAGTAAAATAATGAGTCACCACAATTATACAGCTATAGATGAATTAGAAATGGCCACAGTTACAGCAGGAATAGTATGAAAATGAGAAAAGTGAGGCAGGAGAATCATTCATCTCTCTTTCCTTCTTTCTTCTTCCTCATCTCTACTCACTAGATTCCAGCTCCATTTGTTTGAGGTAATAGCAAACAAGGGAAAGGACAATGAAGGAATCAATTCAAGGTAGAAATAAGCAATTGAGAATCAGTCAAGTCCACTCTAGTAGTATACAGAAAAGGTGGAGTATGCAATTCATCTAATGCTGCTCAAACCCCAGAGGAGTTTTCAGTCTTGCCTGAAGTCAAAGCCAGACTCTAATGTCAACAGTCCATTCTAGGGTCAACATGTCTCATGTCAAATCTCATAGTTTTTCTGTATTTTCAAAGTTCAGACAATCACAGATTTTAGCATTTTAGATATTGTCTGTATGCAAGATGGGTAATGGGGACCTTATCTTTCATCACTGAAATTTAACAGTATCACAATAAAGCAATCATGAACACTCACACCCAAAAAGGCATGAGCATCCAGCTTACTTAATGACAGAAGCTTTAGTTTAAGATTATTAAATCACAAAGATGTCAGTAGTCAAATTATTAAAACCTGTACTTTAAGATAGCATTTAATTCATTCAGTGAGATGTTGACAAGATTTTATAAAAGCAAATTTGCATTTATCAAATTGACACAAAACAATCATACATATTCATGTACAATATAATATTCACTTATATGTTCATATTGTAGCACAATAAAAGAAAATCATAGTATTTGGTATCTCCATTGGATGATACATGTCATTATTATGATAAGTAATAGTCAGAACAAAATTGTACTTTATGCAGTTACTGCCAGAAATACACCCTAGTTTAAAAACGGATATAATTAACAGCAATAATAAAAAATATAATGCTTCTTTTAATATAATAACTAATGAGTGAGGATTACCTGTAACAATATCAAGATTACAATGAATAAATATGTATTTCTTGGATAAAATTCTTATGTTACTATCACACTGATACTTGTTACAAACACCTCTATGGTTGCTTACCTTTCACTTGGTATCACAATATATTTATTGGAAATATTTTCTATCTCTTCATTAAATTCCTTTTTAAACAGCATATTTATGTACACATACATAAATATATACACAAAACACACATACATATACATAGAAACATGTAACAACTATTGAAGAAAAAGAAAGTAAAGTCAATGGATATGAAAGAAAGGAAGGGATAATGTTTTGAGTGTGGAAAGAAAGGGTGAAATGTTATAAGAATATTATATGCACAATGTAAAAAAATCCACAAATTCGTTTTCAAAATGTAATGGATTTATTGAAAGGAATACTTTTATATGCCACTACATTTTATATTAGAAACCTTTAAGTATTTTGAAGTTACCTTCTCTAATTTTGCATTTTTTTGTTTCAGCATCTTCACTCTATTGCTAAATGCTTGACAAGTTTCTTTCACAATCCTGAAATATTTTTCCACATTTGCTCTAACCTGTTGTCAAAGTAGTTCCTATAAATATTCTAATTTGATTCTTGCTGTTATAATTCTCTCCTATTCAAAATATTCTCTAAGACTTTAGTTAACAATGTTTATGCTTCATTTCCTGTAGCAAAATTACTCCAGTTATTTTAAAAATATGATATGTACTCGGGAGGCAGAGGCAGGCAGATCTCTGTGAGTTCGAGGCCAGCCTGGTCTACAAGAGCTAGTTCCAGGATGGGAGCCAAAAAAGCTACAGAGAAACCCTGTCTCAAAAAATCAAAAAAAATATATATAATATGTTTAATTTTTGAATGAACTTCCCAGAATAGGACATCAGTATATATCAGAGGTCCAAGAACATTCTTTATATCTTAATCAAATCATGATATCAGTGTAGATTTGAAACAGAGCATTGATGAATTTTTAAAAATATATATTTTTTATAATAAAAAACTTTTTTGACACAGGTTTTCTCTGTGTAGGCCTGTCTGTCCAGGAACTTTCTGTGTAGACCAGGCTGTCTCAGACTCAGAGAACTGCTTGTTTCTGCTTCCCAGCTTCTGGATTAAAGCTGTGTGCATCACTGCCCAATTTAACAAAAAACAAAAACCGAAATAACCAAAAATATTTACTCCCACAGAAATTGTACCAATCTATTTATTAAAGTAAAGCATTATGATGCCATCATCTCCAGTCCCTATTCCTTATTATACCTGTTTTGACATTTACATTTTAAACTAAACTTTTAAATCATAGCATTTTCCCTTTCTGTAAGTGTTCTAACGTAAATACTTAGGACTCAATATAAATATTCCCAATCATTTCATGTACAGAAGAAGAATCTTCCAATCACATTTCCTTTTGGTTCTTTTTAAATAATAAATTTCAGATAATGTTATTTTTTCCCCACAGAACTTTTACCTATGCACATATTCTAGCTTTAGTGCCTGTTTATACCTCTTCTGGGTTTAATATTAATTCTTTAGTATTGTATAAATTATTCACCATGAAACTTAAATGTAACCATAAGTGAATATGTTCTGAATATGTATATAATTTGAGATAAAAATTATATTTAAAATCTAGAGTTGTTTTATTATTGTGAATATTGTCAATTAACTCTTCCTTTTGAGCATACATACACCCATTTTTTTTAAACTGAGAGACTTAACTGTCTCCAGCCACCATATCCTAACAATTTTGTTATTTTACCACTCTACTAGACTAGACTATAAAGCTTTAATATTGCATTTTTTCATATAATATATTTTATCTTAAATTCTCACTTCTTATTTCCTACGGTATAATATAAGCACTCAAAGTCTTACATTCTATTGATGTGAGAGTATCCTCTGTGTGATGTGATTATCATTAATGAATAAAGAAACTGCCTTGGCCTGTTGATAGGGCAGAACGTAGGTAGGTAAGGAGGACTAGACTGAACACTGGGAGAAATAAGGGTGGAATCTGAGGGATACCATGGATCTGCTGCCTGAGACAGATGTGCAGAAACGTTGCTTCTAGCCCAAGACCCTCTGGTGATACACATATTAATGGAGATGGGTTAAATTAATATGTAAAAGTTAGCTAATAAAAATCTAGGGCTAATGGACCAAGCAGTTTTTTTCATTAATAAAGTTTTGTGTTGTTATTTCGGTTCTTGGTGACTGGGACAAACAAGCAGCCTCCTCCTCCTACAAATTGGCATCCATGTGGCCAACTAAATCCATGTAAAACCTTAGAGGGCTTAAAAAGGAATTCTAGAAAAAAACACAGAGTTTATTTTAACACAGCTTCTTACTGTTTGCTTGTGGCTTGCCGCAGCACCTTTAACAAAAATTTTACTAATTCAGCCGTAGCAGGAAAAAAGCAACTACCATTTTAAAATGCCGGCTTTCTGGGCTATGCTCCCAACACAACCTCTGGCTTTCTTGGGAGATGGAGCATTTGAATGGGGTTTTGTGAGCATACTGCCGCAGCTTTCTTGATGGTAGCATGGACCGACTGTGTGCCTAGAGATGGATCTCTGTGCATGTCTCTCAGAGGCAGCAAGCAGCTCTGCCATTCTGGACAGTGCAGAGCAAACAGGCAGTACCATATATACCATAGCAATGACATTACTTAAGTTTTATACTGGGCTGGCAAGCAGAAAGTACCGTGTATTTCTGCATATTATAATGATGGTTCAGTTTAAGTTTTAAGAAGTGCTTAGCATTTTAAAAAAATGCTCCTGGACAGTAAATAATTACAGGTATGGAATAAAGACAAATTCAGATAAAAGACAACTATAAATGGGTTACAGTGCTTGATAAATGTACGTGGGCTTGAAAGAGAGAAGAAAAGAGAGTATAGAATGTTGTACAACAAAGTTAATGCTTTGTAAAAAAAAAAAAGGTAAAATTTCAAAGAGAGTACAGAAAGAAAAATAAGCCATATAAGGACTGAAAATTCACAGAGAGTCTGGTGTATTTATATTATTGTATTTCTTTAAATTTTTTAACTGTGATGAGGCTAAGTATAGTGAGACCTTTAATAGTATGGGCTGCTAAACTAAACCAACATAAATTTTTTTTTTTTGTTTGTTTTGGTTTTTCGAGACAGGGTTTCTCTGTAGCTTTGGTGCCTGTCCCGGAACTAGCTCTTGTAGACCAGGCTGGCCTCGAACTCCCAGAGATCTGCTTGCCTCTGCCTCCCGAGTACTGGGATTAAAGGCGTGCGCCACCACCACCCTGCTTTTTTTTTTTTTTTTTTTTTTTTTTTTGGCAGCATTAATATTATAAAGGCATCTTGACTTCAAAATTTTAGTCTAAGGATATGTTGCTTTGGAAAAGAGATTCTTCTTTTGTTTTCACAGAAGATGATAACCTGTGGATTACTTCCAGACCAATATTGTTTGAGGAATCAAGACCTCCTAACAGGTCACCATGAACACCCCAAAAATACCTTCAAAAATTACTTCACCCAATAGACAGCAGAAAACAGTTTGGAGAAAATTAAGTATGCCCATATTCCCAAATATTGTCTATACATGTTTGTTTACCTTTAAAGGGACATATGATATAGAGATGAATAATTTGCTTTGGTATGCATCTTGGTTTGTTGATACAAATTTAAGCTAAGTTTTATTATTTGTATATGTATATTTCTGCCCTTGATTAAGGTATTGGGTTGTTGTAGTTCATTATAAAATGTAATGTATAATTAAGAAATGTAAGTTAATAGATATTTATCTATAATAGTCAAGCTTGTAGCCATATTAGTTAGATTTTCTAGAGATATATTTCAGTTAGATATTCTTTAAATCTTTCAGAGACCTTCAGAGTATGGAATTTAAAATGCTTTAGGAACTTAGGACCTTTTATGACAATGAGACACATCTGCTCCTGGAAGCACCAAGCTACTTCAAGAGGAAGTATCAAAGAGGCTCCTGATGGAGTTGCTTAGCCATTTGGGTAAGAAACTACTCTTGCCTGGACTGTTGCATGAACAGTACACGCAGCAGGGATAAAACCTGGTCTCAGTGCCAGTGGTTCCACAGTCTGCCCCAGCCATATAACTGTCACCCACATTCAAGGGCCTAGTTTGGTCCTATGCTGGTTTCCCCACTGTCAGACTGGGCTCCCATTAGCTCAAGTAAGCTATTTCAGTGAGTTTCCCCATCATGGGCTTGACTCCTTATACTCATTGTTGACTTATGTTTTCTGTCCCACCTGGTCCTGCAGTGATTCAGTTCCAAAGAATCACACAGAGGTCTATATAAATGTTAAACTGATTGGCCTAGATTTTCAGGTTCTTCTTATTACTAATTTTTATAACTTATATTAGTCCATAATTGTCATCTGTGTTAGCCATATGGCTTGATACCTTATTTGGTGAGGCAGTCCCATCTTGCATCTTCTGCATTTGGGTCACGATTGTAGAATGAAACTTCCCTTTTCCCAGAATTGTCAATGCCCCCACCTCTATTTCTTGCCTGACTATTGGCCAATTAGCATTTATTTAAAATATAAGTGACAGGGTACAGACCATTGTCCCACAGCTCTTTACCCCCACTTTCTTTTTGCTTGCTTCCTCTGTGGCTCCTATTATCACTCCTCCCTCTCTTAGACTAAACTTTGGGAGCTTGGCCCAGTGCTCCATTGTGCATCTCTGTATGTGCCTCCATCAGTTGATAGATGAAAGGTGTATGGTGACATTTAAGATGGTCATCAATCTGACTATATGGCAAACCCAGCTCAGGCATCCTCTCCACAATTGCTTATGTTCTTATCTTGGGTTATCTTTGTATATAACTGGGCATATCTCTAGTGCCAGATTTTTGTTAGCCCCATAATCGTTCCCTCAATCAAGATATCTCTTTCCTTGCTCTCTGTCTCTGTGTTTTTCCCATCTTAATCATCCCATTTACTCCTTTTTTTTTACTGTGTATCTTTTAGCATTTTTTGACTTTGTAAGCAAATCTTTAAACTGCAAAAAATTATGGACCTCTGCATGTGACATGGGTGACTGACTCAGCCTATTTCTCAACTTGTGAAAGTCAAGTCTAAAGTCATAGCCCAGAAGGTTCATGATCAAGAACTGCCTCTTTCTTAGAGCTCTAGAATGCCGATTCTCATTCTGCGGCATGCAGTTTTACTTAATACTTTTGTTCCTACTTATTATACTATGTGCTCAAGATCTCATTGTCTCACAGAAACTCTTAAAGGAGTTGTCTCCTTTTATTATTTTTAAAGCTTTCTCATACCCTATGGAAAGTAGAGCCTCACGTTGTTATACCATCTGTAAGAGGAGGCATTTCTACCAGCTGGAAGTTTCTGAATAACCACTCTGAGGTTCAATATTAATTGTAAATGTTTAGCTAATGGCTCAAGCTTATTAATAACTAGCTCTTTTTCTCAAACTATTTTTTAATTAATTTTTTTATTTTTTAGATTTATTTCAATGTATTTTTTAAAGAAATATACAAAAAAACTCAAGAAATTGGACACCAAAAGATCATATAATCCAATAAAAAATGGAGTACAGACCTAAACAGATAACTCTTAACAGGGGAATCTAAAATGGCTGAAAGACACTTAAGGAAATGTTCAACATCCTTAGTCATCAGAAAACAAACATTATTTACATTTTCCATACCAATCCCAGTTCTCTATCCCTCTCTTTCCCATTCCCTACACCTACCTGCCCACCTCACCCCCAGCTACTCCTCAGAGAAAGTAAGGAATATAGGTTTGGGTATGTTTTGCCTTCATTTTGTTGAATTTTAGGAAGTCTCTAATCTTTCTGATTCAATTGAGCACTGTTCAATTTCCATGAGTTTGTAGGATTTCTGCAATTTGTATTGTTGAATTCTAACTTTAATCCATGGTGATCTGACTAGATACAGGGGACTAGTCCAATGTTTTTTATCAGTTGAGGTTTGCTTTGCTATGAGTATGTGGTCAGTTGTAAAGAAGGTTCCATGAGGTCCTGATAGAAAGGTATATTCTTTTGAGTTTAGGTAGAATGTTCTGTAGATGTATGTTAAGTGCATTCGATTCTTCACATCTGTTTGTGCTCTCATTTCTCTTTTAAATTTCTGTCTGGTTTACATGTCCATTTTGGGAGACTGGGTTAGGGTGATCACATCTTCCTGTTGGATGACCACTGGGTTCTGGTGTTACCATGCTCCTTTTCCAGTTGTTGAATGAATTTTTGCATTGGTACCTACTCATGTCTTCCTCCAGTTGGTGCCAGTAATGTCTTTGCCTCTGGTTCAATTCTTGTCAGGGGCTGTCTGTGTCTTTGGGATCTGTTCTTTGTCTGCTCTGTACTATCCCTGTCTGTGTCTCTCTTGGCCCTCTCTCTTGGCCTGTTCTCTTGGTCTGCTCTCTTGCTTTGCTCTATTGGTTCACTATGTGCAGTCACAGCTTGTGTTTCATAGTTCCTCTCTTAATCTTCTCTCTTTGTAGTTGCAGCTTGTGTTTTAGTGTTGCTCTGAGGTTATGGGGGAGAATAGGAGGGTTTTGGGGGCAGAGTAGAACTTGTAGCTTACAGAGTCTGATGGATGGGGTAGCCTACTTACAGGAAATTTACCTGATGACTGGCTAGATAAGCTGAGGCAGGTGGTAGAAGGGCCCTGGGATTTGCCTCAGTATGGAGGGCCTAGAGAATGTGGTGTCCTGCTGGTTAGGTGGTCACTCCCAACTTTGTACTCTGTGTGTAGTAGTGGGCTGTACTTCAGCACTAACTAGCTCTCCTTAAATTAGCCTATTTCTTATAAGGTATATATTGCCACGTGCCTGTTGTATTGCCAGTCTGTTGGCATGTTGCTCTTTGGGGAGCTGACTGGTGTCTCTAAGACTCTGCCCTTCTTTTTCCATTTCTCTGCTTATAATTCTAACCTGACTCTACTCTGCCTTGCCATAGCCCCAAGCAACTTTATTTATCAATCAATGAGAACAGCACATATTCACAGCATACTGACAGACATCCCACAGCATGGGAAGGATTGAGTAAACACATTAAGTTATAAGAGAAAAATGACACAGATCAGAATGAAATCATCTGTAAACTGCCTCACAAATAGCATGAAGCACTATTCTGCTGAATTTCAGATGAGAATGCAGTCTTTGCCATCAAAATAGATATGGTGTTTTCATTGCAAAAATAAATGTTGAGAACATGTAGGTAAGAGGTGCTATGTTTCATGGGTCACAAGCACTTATAGACACCCCAAAACAGGCAACTGGAAATGTTGGGTGAAGTTCCAAATCTACTTGTGGTTTCAAGCAATGACACAAACCTTAGACAAAAAAAAGAAAAAAGAAAAATAAAGAAAGAAAAAGAAACAGTGCTGTAAAATCAAAATAAATAAATAAATAAATAAATAAATAAATAAATAAAGTTGTCAAAACTTGCACAGATTTTAACTTACCAGGATAGAAAAATACCCTGTAAGGTAAGAGAAAAATAAATGTATGTAACACAATCAACTTCATGGATGATTTAATTTAAACACTTCCTGAGTAATCTGAGAGGTAAACAACCAGTTACTTCGTAGGGCATTCACCTGAAATGTTTCATATTTCAATGGCAAAATTCAGTTGCTCAGTAGCAATAGAAATGACACCTACATGGAGAAATTCTCACTGTGCAGCTAGGCAGGGTACATTTGTAAGAAGCAGGTTTATAAAGAGGGATTCTCAGAAAATAATGTAGGAATCAAACAATACAAGTCATTTGACAACTGAACATGTGCCTACATATGCATGAACACTCACATCCTTGTGTTCACACACCCGAAGTAGCAAATATATAAAACACACACACACAAATATGGAAACAATACAAGGATATTTTAAATATCATTTGCATTAGGGAGCAGAGCTTAGTGAGCACCCGTAAGAAAAATTTATTCTTCATAGTAAGCCTTGGCTATCAGATGTTATTTCCTTTTTCTATGTGTTTTCTCTTACTGTTAGTAGCATACTATTACATGATTTTGATGAAAGAAAGGAGATCTGAGACCTACCTCTAACTCTGGGTGATGAAATGACTTTCTGCATCACTCAAAATACTATAACACCTTCAAATCTTAGGATCAATACTTTGCCTCCTTCCTCTGAATTAATCAACTGGGCCAGTCAATCACCTGGACAGTAGACCTCAAGAAATCTGAGACTGATGAAATTAGTTAAGAAGATAGGAAGGATAGGTACTCTCTATGCTATTATAGACTCCTGAAGCTTCTCCCATGATGCAGTTGCTTCTATACTGTAATGGTCATGCCTTAATGCATTTCTCAATTCTAACTAAAAATAACATCTTACCCTTTTTCTTCATCCCTCCATTTATTCCTAGGATACCAACCAAAACCTTAACCATGTCTTGCTCTGAGAGTTTTATTCTTTCTCTAAAGAATTCCACTGTTGCCACTTTCTTGCAGCTGCTTACAGACTTTTCTTTCACGTAAAAGGTACAAAAGTATGTGTTTCTTTTCTTCCCTTTATCTGTCTCATTTCCCTGGAAATTGCAAAGATTTACATTTTCCTCTCTGTTTAATTTTATTCAAACTCCAATAAAATTGTCCTTAAGGATTCTCCTAGTTTTTGAAAATCCTTTTATTTATCAAGTATAAAAACCACATAGCAGACTCTGATTCATAGACAATATTCAAATCTAAACTGATGCTAAATTTAAAATACCAAAGACATAACAGTTTTGCAAGAAAAAAAATAAGAAAACCCACAATTTACTCTTAAAAGTACTGATGTACTTTTTTTTTGCAGACTGTCTTTATTTCTTCATGTCATCTGTGAGTCATCTAATTGTTTGATCTAAGGACACAAGAATCTGGAACTCCCAACGAGTGTCCTCCAAGCTCCAATAATAGCCTAGACTTCATCGCATTGCTCATATATTGTCAATCTCTTCAGTAACAGAAGCAGCTGCTCTAATATCCCTGATCTATTTGCATTCCAAATATTGTTTTAATATTCAGTGCTCAAGAGCCTTTTCATTGCACTTCGTTTCACCTTTCGCTAGGAGTTTGCAGTGAGTTTGAGTTATCAAAGGATCAGTCTAGTTTCACATGTATTTGAGTTGATCACTGTGACATCTATTTTTTGATTAACTTTCTCTTCTGTGTATGTTAGAAATTCTTTGCGCTTTACTTACATTGGTATTAAGCAACCCACAAGTAACCTTGTAGTCATTCAGTGACCAGTTTTAGTCCCTCCCAATCTCAGGAATTTTTGTTTTAGAAATGTACTGAATTTCTTTTAAGCCTGCCAGAATTCGTATTGAATGGCATTGCTTCTAAATCTGACTACGTGAACAACTTTAAAATCTCTTATGTATATAAATAATAGTTGTTTATTTTTACTTTCACAAATCTCACTATCACCTTGTTTTAGTATCCATTACTCCTTAAACACCATTATCCTCATATATACCCTTTATCCCCAAGCAATGGCCATCTGATTGTCATTCGATTTTCCTTTCCTTTCTTACTGGATCTGTTCCTCCTGTCTATTATCCCCCAGAAGCATCGTTCTCTTTCCAATTCTGCTTTTCTCTCAGGCTTCTTTTTTGAGATGCTAATCCCTCTATGATTGTCTCCCTTCTCTTTCTGACCTGAACCCTGACTTCACCATTTGCCAATCAGCCAGATTCAGAGTGCTTGATCGGAACCAGGTTTTGCCTTTATTGCTTATCTCACAGATAGAGGAACGATCCTGCTGATTTTCATTAAACTTTTTTCATACATTTCCTCCCACACTTTGCTTTTCTCATTTCTATATTTTTTTAAAAGCCAATTCAAAATATCCTCTGCTGTCCTTTTTTTCTATAGATCCTTATATATTTCAAATTATTTTTCTATGTTCAGATACCTACATTTCTCCTTCCTTGAGAATGATTCAGAGCACATTTCCTTTATTCATCTTAGGTCACCCGTCATTTGTCATCAGTGTCATACTCAGAAGAGGTAGTTAGCAGAAAAAAACTGTCCACTTCTGCAGACCAGACATGACCTGGATCTTCCAACAGTTGGACTGGATTTGCACTTAGACTAAAGGCATGATTTGGATGAAAAGGAGAGGGGAATAAAAGATGTATCAAAATAAGAAATCTGGGTATTAAAGAAGGCAGATGACAAAATAACAGCCAAATCATTCTGATTGAAGCAGAAATCATAGAAGCAGTACACCGAGCAAAGCTACGCAGACTGACATAATTGCCACTCAGGAAACTGAGAGTTAATTTAACATAGATGGTAGTTATGAATATCTATAAGGGACATCTTTCTATATAGGATATTTTCTGACTTTATCTTTTATGAAAGTGCTCATGTGACTTCCCTAATATGTAATCTGATAAAAATTTAATAAAATATCTGAAAATTTTCAACTGGACGACTCACTAAAATTATTTACTTAGGCCTATGAGCCACATCTACATTTTATTCTATATATAGCATTGACAAATATTTTCATGATAGAACTATCTTATATATAAAACAACAACACTGTATTTTAACTGTTCTACAATACAATGTACTCTATACAGTTTTACAGATGTCATATTTATTAATGCTAATATTCCACTCACTGGACTTTATGGGAGATTAGTTCTATTGACTATTTTAAAGCGTTATGCCTACAAACAACAAGATTTTATATAATGTGCATCACTGTCCTTCATATTTCAAGATGCTATTGAAAAAATCTAATTTAAAGCTAATTTTCCATGTATGACAAATTAAACAAAAAGGCATGTGTTTCAGGAAGAATTTTCAGAGAAGTGCATGGATGCAGTAATACATATTCAAGTTGGGTTTTCATTATTTATTTGAAAAATATGTTGACTTTAATATAACAAAGATATCATCAACCACACATTTATCTTCAATAGTTATTTCTTAATATTTACATTAATTCTTATATATTTCATAGGGTGTGTTTTGCTCAAATTCATCTCAACTTTTTACTTCTTACCTCCCAAACTTACAACTTCAAGTCTTCTTTTTATCTTTCATTTAATATTACCCACGCATTTCAATTTGCTCTTATATACACTCTTGGGTGTCGAGTTATCTCTTCCTTTTTGTTGACCTACCAGGAATGATATCCTTAAATAAGTATAGAGTCCCACCTCTTGAAGTCATCAACTGTCCATAGATTACTAGTAGGGTATAAGATATCATGAACCTCTACCATCAATAATAGGGTATTGACTGGTTTGAGTTTGGGCAGGTCTTGTGCACATAAGAACAGCTGCCATGGGTTCTTGAGAATAGCATTTTTAATATCATTAACTACTACAGTCCTTCTTGACTTTTACTTTGATTATATTGTAGCCCCCTCTTCTGTGATGGTTTCTGAGCTTTCATGAGGATGTGACATAGTTGACACATTTGTGTATGAGCAATACACTCGTTCTCTGAAGATTTACCAGTTTTGATTTTATAATTACCACTGCACATCTAACAAAGAAACTTACCTATTGCTGTGAAAAATATAGGTAGAGAGATTAATTTACAGAGGAGATAGAAACTTTCTATTTAAGAAAATGATGTCTCTGTTCGTTTTCTAGCCATGGGATCTAGGATATTTTTACAGTAAGAGGCATGTGGTTTTGTTGTTGTTTTCTCTAGGAGCAGACGTTAAGTCTAATCAGCTTCCAGTTACTGCAGTGATATTTCATTTGTTTTTTAATAAATAGAGTTTGCCTGAAGATCAGAGAGTTAAATAATCCCCTTGATCATCCTTACATACTAGGCAGTGGTGCATACATGTTTTATGCCAATAATCACACTTGTTTTCCATAGAAACTGGGCAATAATGGTGTATGTCTTTAATCCCAGTCCTAGAGAGGAATATAAGATGGGAGGAGACAGCTCTCAGACACAGTCTTATTCTGAGAATTTTTGGAGGCAGAACCACCGTTTCAGACTGAGATAGAGCTAAAAGCAAGTGGCTGCTTGTTTTCCATGTCTGACCTTCAGGTTGAACCCCAATTTCTGTCTATGTACTTTTATTAATCATGCTACAGATTACACAAAAATATTTATGACTCTAATGCAATATAAAAACACCTTGCTATAGTGGTCATTAGTAGAGTTTATGAGGTTCACAGCAGAGTAATATTTTCATGAATCCCACTCAGACCAAGCAGCACATACCACCTTCTTTCAGTACTACAAAAATCTAGCCAACCAAAGTAAGGCCTCCTCATTAGGGCCAACTTGTTTTCTCTTTTTCCTGTGGATGCACTGTCTTCAGCAATATTTACTGTCAAACAAGAGAAAAGGCAATCATGGTATTGTTTTAGAAATGTGTAGGATATCTCTTACTAACAAGTCAAGGAGAGATATCACACATCTGGTGCTAAAACTATTTTTCTTTAGAAAGTTAATTCCACAAATAAGATAATTCCATTTATTCTATTTTGTATGATACAAAAATTATATATATACATATATAATTTATTATAAACAATTCTGAAATGCTATAGAAATTTTTGAGTTGTAAATATTATTTGCATTTATCAAGTTATGTGATAGATGGTCAGAGATGAAAATGAAATAGACCAACAAGGGATTTACTTTAAGCAAAAAAATGCAGTGTTTTAAAACAGAGTTCTAAATAAAATGTCATAAATCTCAAAACTATCATTTTTTGATACACATTTCACCCTAAGCCAAGTTTTATAACCATTATACTTTCATCCTTACAGTCAATTTTAGGTTAGATGAAACCACATATTTTGTTTTAGTAAGTGCTAAGGTTGCGATCTTCAGCTGGGTATTTAGGCTTCTATGATTCCCAAGTGAGGGATGCCATCAACAGAGGACATTTCATTTTCATAGGACACATGTAAGAAACCTTTCAAATTCCATATTTGTATAAAAGCAAGTGGCTGAATTATTTCTGACAATGACAACATACCTATTACCTCAAGCAAAAACCTTCTGTTCACTTATGCATTAAAATATTTCAAATATGTTTTAAAAATGCAATAGAATCAAAATGTACAATGTACTTTCTTATACTTTCCATATTGTTTGAAAGTATATGATAGTCTCATGCATTAAGATTACAAAGACACAAAAGTGTGTATACAATGATGGAATTAATTAAGAGTCATATTATATAAAAATGGAATTAAGAATATCTTGGGTAAATTTCATTTGTACACTCAGTTTTTATCATTTTTGAGACCCTGGGCTCAATCCTACACTAAGAACTAAAGAAAAAAACAGGGTTCTAGACATTATCTCCGTGATAAAGCATGTGTATAACATAGGTTTAACATCCAATGAGAGAAAAAGAGGGATGTGAGAAACAGAGAAAGACACACATGAACACACACATACATATACACACACAGAAAAACACAGAGACAGATACAAAGAAATATACACAGAGAGTGATGTGAAACATAGCAGTTATGATGAGTAAAATGAACAAAATTGATGATTATACATAATAACTATCACAAATCAAACTACCCTAGTGGCAAAATTCTTTACTTCATATTACACAAAATATAAATACAAAATTATGCTGGCTAGTGTTTTGCCAACTTCCCTGAAACTAGGATTATCTTGGAAGAAATAATCTTTATTGAGAAAATTCTTTAGCCTGTAAGTAAGTATAAAAGGCATTGTCTTCATTTATGATTGATGGCCGAAAACATTGTAGGTGGTATCACACCTGGGAAGGTAGTACTGGATGGCTGAGTAAGCCACAGCCTCTGCTTCTGTTCCTGCCTGCAGGTTCCTGTCTTGAGTTCTTCCCTGACATTCTTTCACAACAAGTTCTCATATGAACATTATAAACTGAAATAAACCCTTTCCTTCTCTGAATGATTTTGATCATGTTATTTTGTCACATCTGTAGAAACTCTAAGATAATTCCCTAGCATATACCTGATATTTCCACTTCTTATTCACGATTCATTGACAAATTAAAGGATTGATATACTTAGAGTAAAAATAAGACTTACTTTCCAGATCAAATATTGAGATTGCTTTGTGTACATATACATCCTATCTTTTAGATCATTATGATTCTTGGTTGATCCCATAGAACTTCTCACAATGCTTCCTTCTTTGAAGCAAATGCAACTTTATGCACAGATCAGTATTTAAATATCTGACTAAAGTGAAAAATTTCAAACTTGCTGGGTCTCTTCTAAGGACAATGTGTACAATGAGAATTTTGATGTGATGTTTTTGCCACATTTCAGCATTCAGATACCACACTGATGAGAAATCTGGGAAATGAATCTGATCTGGGTTTTTGAACATCTTTTTCTTACACTTTAAACTGGAAGAAGAGGCCTAAAGGGTCTTGAATAATTTGCAGATTTCCTGCAGAAAGTGTTTGTGGATCTATGAGTTAGAAGCGAGTTGAATGAATCTCTATGTTACTCATTACCTCCATACACACACATAAGAATATTTATGAAAGTGGGTTCTTACTTCAGTTATGCTAACTGATTCTATTTCATCTGATAAAGAAGGTGACAAATGTCCCACTGAAAGTGAACATTTACATCCAGTTTGAGAGTTTATTCATTAACTCTATTGGAAAAGGAGTTAACGTCTTCAAGTTCACAATTATGCTTCACTAATATTGATAGGATTGTGCACTTAGAAAATGACTACACTATTCTGATATTGACAAATTTTAAAAGAACAAAACTAGGTGTTATTTATTTATTAAGCCTCTTCCAATGTTCTTCAATTTGAATAAACTCTTTGAAATCATGGCCTAGCTTAGAAATGAGAATGTATCTGGTACCATGTAGACAATGATCAGTCGAGTATATGTGAACTGACTCCATAGAATTTAAACATGGAAAGAATCATGGATTATAAGATTAATCAAATACTTATTTTTAATTTGAATAAGTAAAGAAGAATATATTTTCATTTTAGGTTTTTGATCCAAAGAACCCATACAATAATTTAAGTCTTTAAATTCATATCAGAGATAACAAAATTATGTTATGTTCTTTTCAAGAACAGAGAGAAAAGCAAATTACATATTTGCTGTTATTTGAAAATGTATAATCTTAAAATGAAGTGTATGAAAAAAGTGACTGTTCATGCTAGGCAAAAAAAAAAGTAGTGGTACTAATTATACTAATTAGATAAGCATTGTAAAGAACTTAACTGGCACCAAATAAGGGCATAAGATATAAGCTGATAACTGAATATATCATGCTGGATGATGTAGACTTCAGTAAGCCCAAGTAAATTTGATATAATATTTTACTACTATTCAGCATTAGATTTCAGATCCTGATATGTCAGAATTTATCTGAATCTCTTCAACGTTATAGCTATACATTTTAATGTTTTCCATATATCCTGCTGTATCTCTTTCTTGTATATCTCTATTTCTTTAATTCTTTTGCGCATGTTAATAGATTTTTATCTTATTCTTTTATCTAGAGAACTCCTAAACTGGCTGTTTTAGGTTCTGTCAATTACAATCTTAATTTTAATTTGAGAACTTAATAATGATGCAAGTTTAACTTAACATTTGTTCCACTTTGATCTTCTCCTTGACTAAATAGTTCTTCTCTTAAAGATTATGACCTTTAGAATTTTGGGGTTTCATAAAACAGAAGCTATAACAGGAATCCAGTCAATGGATTATAAGGTAAATATCTCATAAGTACTAGGAAAGTGCTTCTATATTTTCTCATGGTTTTTCTTATACTGATGGGGCCAATGTTGTACAGATGTAAGCATACACTGCAACTAGGAGACCATGAGTTCCACAGTCATGACATCTCTAGAAAATATTATTTTATATAATCCCATGGCATTCTACTTGTCTGATATTTTTCTGCCCTCTCATCCTTGATGGTTCCCAAATTATTGGAGATTATGTAGATGTAAAATTCAGTGCTGATAACTCCAAAATTACCATTACCCTTCTCAGAAAAAGTTACAGGAAATTTCATATTGTTTAGTAGTGTAGCAGCTTTATAATATTTCCTTTGTTTCAGCAATCAATGGCCTACTGATGCTCATTTAGGCCAATCTGATAGAGGTGATCACTTACACCCATATAAAATGATATGAATTTATGTGATAAGATAAAAAAGATTTTGTATGAGGAGGATGATTAGAGAAGAGAGGACAATTAAGAGGGAGGACTTTGATACAGAACATTATATACACCAATAATTTTTGATGAAATAATTTCTTTAAAATCTTCACATATTATCACATAAAGATATGCAGTCTTATATGTATGTATATACATGTAACAATACTAATAGCTATAAAGTATGTTTGTTTAAGCTGTCTTTGTCTTTGGATTATGAGGCCATTTCTATGAGAAATGGTTTAACAATAGATATCTTTGTACTCTGTCTCTTAAATTTTTCCTGCACCCCTTTTTACAATGTTCCCTGGGATACTGATGAAGTAGCTGTAATGTAAGTTTATCAATTGTTGCTGCAGTGCAATGGTCCCTTGAATTCTTCAGTATGTCTACTTGTGTCTTTCTATGAAGGTCCTCATTTGTTGTAAAAAGACTATCAGGAGACATGCTAATAAGGAGGAGGGAAAAATCATACGTGGACAACACTAGATCAAGAAACAAACAAACAAACAAAACTAATGACTACTGAGAAGGAGAATTTTATTTCCCAGGTGAAGAGTCCCTAATTTGTTATCCAATACAAAGTGGTCAGCCCTGAAACCATATACACACAGACAACAAAAAGTGTCTCAGCAGGTGTATTAATATATTTATGTATAGATATAACGAGAAACAACAGTAACCAAAGGAAAAAAGACTATCAATTTGAGAGTTCAGATGAAAGTAAATAAAGGGAATTGGGAAAGGCTAGAGGGAGAATAAGAACAGGATAAAGTGATACAACTGTATTTTAACTTTCAATGTACAAAAATAAAATAAAATAATTATTAACTAATATTTTGTCATTATGTATGTGTTTCCCTTATGTGTACGTGCAAATGTGGTTACCTGATACCCACAGAAGCCAGAAGAAGATTATGAGTAACCAAGAACTGAGGTTATAGTCGTGCTTTTAGCTGGCACGTGGGTGCTGAAATTCTAACCAATGTTCACAAGGAGAAGGAGATCAACCATTTTTCTTAACCACTCAGTCATATCTCTATCCATGTTCTAATGCTAACCAGTTCTGAATTTCTGTAGAAGTCTCTGGTTGAAAAAGAAAATTCCTTGGTGAGGATCTCATGCCATACTGATCTATAAGTATAATGGCATAGACTTAGAATACACTTAAAAATTATATTGGTTTAGAAAATTAGAAATTAGAAGGATTTCCTCTAGGGTTCATGAACTTTTTTTTTTGATTTTTTTTTTAATTTTTTTCCTTTTTTATTAATTAATTAATTTATTTAATTATTAAAGATTTCTGCCTCTTCCCCGCCACCACCTCCCATTTCCCCCCCTCCCCCAATCAAGTCTTCCTCCCTCCTCAGCCCAAAGAGCAAGCAGGTTTCCCTGCCCTGTGGGAGGTCCAAGGACCACCCACCTCCATCCAGGTCTATTAAGGTGAGCATCCAAACTACCTGGGCTCCCACAAAGCCATTACGTGCAATAGGATCAAGAACCCATTGCCATTGTTCTTCAGTTCTCAGTAGTCCTCATTGTCCGTTATGTTCAGCGAGTCCGGTTTTGTCCCATGCTAAAACACCAAAACCAACAAATTCTCATCACAAAGCAAGGGTTCATGAACTTACCAGTCACTGATAATTGGTAGAATGCACTACTAGGCATGAACTTCTTCTAATTGAGTAGATCTGAATTTTAATTAGAAAGATGTCAGTTGTCCCCAAAATATGATTCCCTCTTCCCACTCTTATTGATACATTGTCATACTGATGATTATTGTGGTTCACAGGCTTACAGCTTTGTAGGATTTTTTCTGCAAATTTAAGGATTTAAGGATTGAACAGTATCAAATATTTATGGTATGTACGTGCATCAAATATCACACAATGTCATACACATTATTTGTATGTTTTTATATGCTAAATATATAAGTTAAAAAAATAAACAATTATTTTAAGGAGACAATATGGAACACGTGTAAAAAAATTCAGTCTGGATCCTTGAAATTTACTGATGAAATTTAAAAAAAAAAGAAATTTAAAGCACTAAATAATAAAGTATTGAATGAATTGCTTTGTTCAATGCATACTACATTCCTCTGATGAGAAATCTCAAGATTTTATGATGCTAACTCTGCATAATTATCCAAAACTGCAATGTTTGCTGCATACTTTTATTGTATGCCTTCAGCAAAGTCTTTAAGAAGGAATAAGAAATAAAGATTAACAGGAAAACAGCAAAAGTGAGCAGAGTAGCTCTTACAGCAACAGAGAAGGATCAATAGTGCTCAGTGTTACATTGTAATATTATCATCAATTTGTATGTGATTTATGAAAGGAAGGGGCGTGTACAACCACTTTACTGCATATTTTAACTGAGCATATCTTTTCAAAGAATGAAACCTTTTAAAGAGTAGTAACCTAACTTTATCTACAACTGCAATCGGTTTCGTATTTATTATTTTATTTCTTCGTTGTGGGTAACTTCTTAGATCACATTGGATGATATATGATGCCCCGCTGATGGCAATTGGGCTAGGAACCAATCTATAAGCATAACAGAATGTCATTAGGAATCACTTCCTTGTTTTGTTTGTTTGTTTTACCAGTCATGTTTGTTTCGATACTGGGTCTAGTATATTCCATCTCTGGCTCGGCCATCCACGCAATGTCAGGCATAGGCTCCCTCTTATGCTGTGGCCGTCAGATTGGACCCGTCATGTTTGGCCACTCTGTGCCACAATTGACTCAGCACATCTTGAAGACATGAGACTTTGTAG
Source organism: Chionomys nivalis (assembly GCF_950005125.1). Lineage (NCBI taxonomy): Eukaryota > Metazoa > Chordata > Mammalia > Rodentia > Cricetidae > Chionomys > Chionomys nivalis. The sequence continues at coordinate 26,447,176 of NC_080105.1, forward strand.
GTCAAAGGTTTTGTGGTTGGGATGAGGCCATATTCCCACTACTAGGATCCTTGCCTAGTCATAGAAGATTGTCGGTTATGGGTCCATATCCTTATCACCCATTACTAGTAGACATCCCTATGATTGTTGCCATAGATTTCAGGGAGTTTTCTAAATTAATCCCCAAATTTCCCCAGTACCAATCATCTCTCTGTGTGCTCCTTCCCTCTGTCCCTCTCGCACCTTTCAGGATCCCTTCTATTGCCATCCGCACCAACCCTTAATCCACTTATGAAACCTTTTCATTTTCCCTTTCCCAAACAGACCCAAGTGTTCTCCTTGGATCCTCCTTGTTTTATAGTCTCTCTTGGTCTGTGTTTTGCAGCATGTTTGTCCTTTCTTCTATATCTAATATCTTATAAATGAGTAAATACCATCTTTGTCCTTCTGGGTCTGAGTTACCTTGCTTATAATAATTTTTTCTAGTTCCATCCAATTATCTTATAATTTTATGGTATCATAGTTTTTAACTTCTGAGTAATATTCCATTGTTTAAACATATCACCCTTTCTTAATCATTTCCTCAGTTGAGGGTCTTCTAAGTTTGTTATTATTGCAAATAAAGATGCTTTGAACATGGCTGTAAAAGTGTAAGCTTCCTTATAGTATGATGGAGTGTACTTTAGGTATATGCTCAAGAGAGGTATAGGTGGTAGATTGATTCCCAGTTTTCTGAGGAACTGTCATGTTGATTTCTATAGTGGGTATAATAGTTTCCACTCCCACCAGAATTGGAAGAGTGTTCTCCTTGTTCCATATCCTCTCTACCATAAGCTTTCACTTGTGTTTTATATCTTAGGCATTCTGACAGATAAAAGATGGAATCTTAAAGTTGTTTTGATGTGCATTTCTCTGATGACTTAGGATACTGAAGATTTCATTAAGCGTCTCAGCCATTTGTGATTTCTTGGTAAGAATTCTCTAATTGTATCAGTATCTCATTTTTTTTTCTTTTCTTTTTTTTTCTTTTTTTTTATTCTTTTTTAATTAAAATTTCCACCTGCTCCCCGTTTCCCATTTCCCTCCCCTCCTCCCAAATATTGCCCCCTCCCCCCACTTCCCTCCCCCTATCCCCACTCCTCTTCTCCTCCCCCCACTCCAATCCCCCTCCCTCTTGATACTGAAGAGCAGTCCAAATTCCCTGCCCTGCGGGAAGACCAAGGTCCTTCTATCTATGTCCAGAAAGGTGAGCGTCCAAACAGGCTAAGCTCCCACAAAGCCAGTTCATGTATTAGGATTGAAACCTAGTGCCATTGTCCTTGGCTTCTCATCAGTCTTCATTGACCGCCATGCTCAGAGAGTCCGGAATCAACCCATGCTTATTCAGTCCCAGACCAGCTGGCCTTGGTGGGCTCCCAATAAATCAGTTCCACTGTCACAGTGGGTGGGTGCATCCCTTGTGGTCCTGATTTTTTGCTCATGTTCTCCCTCCTTCTGCTCCTCATTTGGACCTTAAGAGCTCAGACCGTTGCTCCAAATTGAGACTCTGTCTCTACCTCGATCCATCGCCAGATGAAGGTTCTAAGGTGATATGCAAGATATTCATCAGTATAGGATAGGGTCATTTCAGGTTCCCTCTCCTTAGTTGCCCAAGGTACCAGCTGGGGACATAATCCTGGACACCTGCGAACCCCTCAAGAGTCAAGTCTCTTGCCAACCCTAAGATGGCTCCCTTAGATAGGATATATACTTCGCTGCTCCCATATCCATCCTTCCTATATCCCAACCATCCCAATCCCCCGAGCTCCTCCCATCCTCCCCTTCTCATATTTCTCATCCCATTTCCCCTTTGCCCCATGCCACCTCACCCGCAAGTTCCCAGTTTTTGCCCTGCAATCTTGTCTACTTCCCCCTCTCCATGCGGATGACTATATGATTTTCTTTGGGTTCACTTTCTTATTTAACTTCTATAGGATCACACATTATATGCTTAATGTCTTTTATTTATGGCTAGAAACCGATTATGAGTGAGTACATCCCATGTTCCTCTTTTGGGGTCTGGGATACCTCACTCAGGATAGTGTTTTCTATTTCCATCCATTTGCACACAAAATTCGAGAAGTCATTGTTTTTTACTGCTGAGTAGTACTCTAATATGTATATATTCCACACTTTCTTCATCCATTCCTCCATTGAAGGGCATCTAGGTTGTTTCCAGGTTTTGGCTATTACAAACAATGCTGCTATGAACATAGTTGAACAGATACTTTTGTCATTTGATGTGGCATCTCTTGGGTATATTCCCAATAGTGGTATTACTGGATCTTGGGGTAGGTTGATCCCAAATTTCCTGAGAAATCGCCACACTGATTTCCAAAGTGGTTGCACAAGTTTGCATTCCCACCAGCAATGAATGAGTGTGCCTCTTTTTTTTTTTTAACTGGGTTTTTTGCTTTGTTGAAGTTTAATATATTGAGTTCTTTAGTATTTTGGATATTAGCTCTGTTTTGGATTTGAACTTGGTGAAAATACTTTACCATTCTCTAGGCTGTCCCTTTGTCCTACTGACCGTGACCTTTGCCTTACGAAGCATCTCATTTTCTTGTGGTTCCATTTCTTGTCTGTAGTTCTTTATGCCTGTGATACTGGTATACTGCTCAGAAAGTTGTCTCCTATGCCAAAGAGTTCAAGATACGAAATGTGTATTCTTTGTTGTCAACTTGACTATATCTGGAATGAACTACAATCCAGAAATAGAGGACACACTGTGATCCACATATTGAAGCAGGAAAACAATATGGCTTTGTTCTCGATAGTTTTCTAGAGTTATAGAAGTTATTGAATCTCTCTCTCTCTCTCTCTCTCTCTCTCTCTCTGTGTGTGTGTGTGTGTGTGTTTGTCTGTCTGTCTTTGTTTCTGTGTCTCTCTACACACACACACACACATATATATGTATGGAGTTATTGGAATGATTTATAGGATACAGTCTCACTAATCCAACAATGTCTAGCTTTAAATGGAAAGTTCAAGAGTATAATAGCTGCTCAAGCCCATAAGTTTGGGTGTCTCAGCTCATCTTTTGAAATCTTGAAGCAGTAGGTTCCAAGGCAAGGGTAAGCAGGTGAGAATTAAGGAAACCTTTCTTCTACTATCGCCTTTATATAGACTTGCAGCAGAATGTGTAGTCCAGATGATAGATGTGCTTTCCCTCCTCAAGATCTGGATTAAACTCAAAAGTCTCCCTGTCCCAAGATCCAGAATAAAAGCTTATGCCTCCAGCCTCAAGATCCAGGTCACAAATGTGTCTTCCATTTCTGTATTTTTGTAGTTTATTCCAGATATAGTCAAGTTGACAATCAATACTAGCCACCACAAGATTTTTCCACACTTTTTCTTCTATTGGGTTCAGTGTATTTGTTTTTTTGTTCAGGTCTGTGATCCCTAGATCACGTGTGCATGGAGATAGATATGGATCAATTTTCATTCTTCTACATGATGACATCCAGTTAGACCAGCAGTATTTGTTGAATATGCTTTCATTTTTCCATTGTGTGTTTCTGGCTTGGCTTCTTTATCAAAAATCAGTTGTCCAAAAGTGTGTGGATTTATGTTTGGGTCATTTCAAATAAATATTATTTTATTGTAGAAGTTTTAGTATTCATGTTTCACAGTAGTTACCATGTATGACATACGGAAACAAAAATATTTTTTCTATCTTTGCCTTTTAACCATTAATGAATTGGTATTACACACAAATATAACAATAATGGAATTAAAGTCTAAAAAGAGTTATCAGATTAACTATTTTTAGAAGTTTACATGACAGGAAAACTCATTCAAATAAAATAAATTTTCTTTATCTACAAAATAATGATTACTGTGTCTCCATTACAGTATGAGTCAAGTCATCAGGGGTATTTAACCCCTAAGAGGGTTTCTTCTTAATCCATTGAAGGACAATATTAATAAAAAAAGAATGTTTTCCTTCCCTAAGTAATTACTTATAGTATTCAGGACAAGCTTTTTCAGATGAACAAATTATATCCAAAGAGCTCCATAACAAAGCATACAGCTGCATCCATTGGAATCTTTGCTGAGACATCAACTGTCTGTTCTAGATGTTTCAATTCTTTGGATAGAGGTTGGCTATCCCAGAAAGTAAGTAAATGTAGTAGCAAATATTCCCAAAGAATTAAAGCTCTGATAGCGAAGGAAATGCTGCTTGTGGCATTTGATAGGAATAAACAGCTGGTAAAAGATGCAACAGAAGTTAGGGAAGCAATATTAATGACAATTTCTGAGGAATTTTTTTTTATTTTTGGTGTTTCGAGTCAGCATTTCTTTGTTGTTTTGGAACCTGTCCTGGAACTAGCTCTTGTAGAACACGGGGCTTCCAACTCACAGAGATTGGCCTGCCTCTACATCCTGAGTGCTGGGAATAAAGGTGTGCTCCACACCTGCCTGACTTCAAAGAATATTTTTAAGTGATATAGTGTGAAGGCTGCATCAGTGGTTAAGAACACTGTTTGCTTTTCCAGACTGATTCCAGGCATTCACATGAAAACCATTTCTAACTCCATTTTCAGGAGATAATGGAGGTATGAGATGAGCAGCATCCATACAAGCATAGCATCTATATGTATGATATATAAATGATTGAATCTTAATAAAAAATCTTATTGGCAAGACTATACAGGCAAGGAAGGGTTGCTATGCAAAAAAGTTATGCTAGCAAAAATAATTCCTCTTTTTATAAAATAATATTGTCTAATATGTACCAAGCCAGATAAACCATGACAGCTTCAGCTTCTGCTTTAAGATCTGGAGGAAGAAAATAAAATTCCTGTAACAATTAAAATGACAGCATTTCCAGTACTGTCCTTAAGTAGGTGGATTAAGTGAGTGGGCTGGCTCATGAGTTATTTATTCTACTTGGAGTGCAGGAAAAAAATCATATAAAAGTAATCTTTTGAAGATAAAGCTTAGAAGTTATGGTTGTTTTTTTTATTTTTTATACTTTGGATTGAATTACAATTTATATGACAGCCTGTGGAATTTATTAATGCTTCCCATTTATCCTAAAAGATAGATTCTTCCTCTACAAAAAAAAAAAAAAACAGATGAATTCCCTTGAGGTAATTCCGCACTCTCTCTGTAGTAATACATAAAGAATAAACTGATGCAATGGAGGCAGATTTTTTAAAGGAAAGTTTAGAGATGAACAATATTTTTAAAAAGTAAGGTAAGAATTGTTGTGAATATTCATAGTATCACATTAGCACATACAATAATTATAAGCTCTATAAATAAGCATGCTGTTCTCTTCCTTTCTAGCATAGTTAATATTTCATAAAATGTTCTGATACACTGTGGGGTTACCAACACTCTCTTTAATGTAACATTTTTCTTTGAAGGACTGAAAACAAGTGGTCTCTCCAGGGCATCATAAATCTTAGTTTTCATTTACACTATTGAAACCATAAAGAACATAAAACAATATTTAAGCCTCAGAGAAGACCAATTTTCAATACAAAAATGGGATTGTTATGACAGTAAAGGAATGAGAAGATGAGAATAGGAACACTCCAATTTACACAAGGCTGCCAGAAACAAAATAAAGGAGGCACAGCAGCCGCAGGGATTAGATATGATAGAACAGTGTCCAGGAAACTGAAATGGTCCAGGTGGATGCCTCATTTATCAGTCATCTGTATCAAAGAATTCAAGCTATATGGCTGAAGACAGATGATTAAATGATTCTAAACTGACAATTAGAAAACCATATGAATTTAATTGAAAGGTCATCATTTTATAAAATATGCAATAAAATAATATAATTTGATAAAACTTTAAGGTATAATAGCTGCATGGAATTTAGCCAAAATGAACTAATATTCCCTAACTATAGTCAATATCTTTAAATTTTGAAACTCCTAAAGCTTGGCAGATATTTAATAAAATATCTGAATTTGTATCCAGGTATTATATGATTTATTTCTCTGAAGTTCTACTGAATCAAAATTGGAGAAAACAATTTGCTGGCAGTTTATTATCCAATACTACAATATTATTGTTATTTCTAAATATCCCCTGGAATTGACAGAACATAGATGGGTCTCCATAAAAATGTTAAAGAACATCTTCATTAATGTGTTAACAGAAACAGCTTTTGAAAATCTTTATGCTAACAAACTAAATATATAAATATGTTTCACTGTTAAATAAAATAAGTAAAATTTACCATATTATCATTTGCTTAATCACCCAAAGTAACACATAATCAGAAGGAGGATGGCTAAGCAAAGTTTAATAAACACATTTGGCTTAACAAAATTTATATACAAGCATATCAACCATTTCAACTTTATATGGTTATAAAGCACTGACAAGCATGTAAAGATTTTTATAAATGTGCAACCAAAACACGTATAATTTATAACACTTATCTAGAATTTTATCCTATGGAAAATTGACTTGAAATTTCTGCCTTTAATTATTAGGGATTTTCAAAGCTGCTTGAGAGTTCCTGTGCTTCATATATTTCACATTACTAGTTCTATGTTAACAAATTTTTGAATGGTCTAGCACAGAATACAGGCACATGGTAAAGGTAACAGTATAAAAATTCACAAAATTGGAGTAAAGAATCTGTCTAATTTCCTGCATTTTTTATTTCAATAATTTTATTTGTGTTTATTTGCTATATTTATTATTATTACTTAAATTTATTGTTTTAATTTACATCCCACTGAAGTTTCCCTTTCCCTTCTTCCTACCATTCCCTCCCCTGACATTCTCACTCCCATTCCTCTCCTCTGTTTTTGCTCAGAAAGGGTATGGCCTGCCATAGGTGTCAAAAAGCATGGCATATCAAGCTAAGGTAGGGTTAAGCTCCTCCCCTTGTATTAAAGCTGGGCAAGGTAACCTCATATGAGGAATACTTTCCTGAACACCAGACAAAGCATTAGGGACAGGTTCAGCTCCCCCAAGGGGTCCCACAGTGATACAACTGTCACACATATGTAGAGGACATAGGTTGATAACATGCAGGCCCCCTAGCTGTTGGTCCAGAGTCTGTGAGCTTCGATGAGCCCTATTTAGTTGTTTCTGTGAATTCCCTTGTGATGACCTTGATACCTTTACTTGTATGATTCTTTCTACCTTCCCTTAAACAGGATTCCCTGAGCTAAGCCAAGTGCTTAGCTGTGGATTTTTGCATCTTTGCATCTGTCTTCGTCAGTCACTGAATAAAGTCTCTATGATGCTATTTGGAATAGTTACCAGTCTGATAACAGAAGATGGCCAGTTGAGGCTACCTAGCCACTGTTGCTAGGTGTCTTAGATGGGTCATCCTTATAAATTTGTGAGAGTTTCCCTTGCGCCAGGTTTCTACCTGACCCCAAAATGCTCTCATCAAGATATGTCTTTCATTACTCTACCCAACCCAATCTTTCATGTTCCCGGCCCAGCCACGCCCCAGCTGATTCAAGAGACATTTAAAGAATTATTGAATATTCATAGTCATCAGAGAAGAGCAAATCAAAAGGACATTGTGATTCCATCATATACTAGTCAGAATGGCTAAGATCAAAGAAACTAATGACAGCTTATGGTAGAGAAGATGCACAGCAAGAGGAGCCCTCTTCCACTACTGCTGGGAATGGAGACTTGTACAGCCACGTTAGAAGTCAATATAGAGCTTTATCTTGGGAACCTAAATAGGACTTAAATAGACCTTCTGAAGATGGGTGATAGTTGTATGGTTTGGGCAGTTTGTGGAGTCACTGACAGTGGGATCAGGATATATCCCTTGTGCATGAACTGGCATTTTAGAGCCCATACCCTATAAAGGGATACCTTGTTCAGCCTAGATACAGAGGATAAGGCCTTGGTCCTGATTCAACATGACATGTCAGTTTTTGATGACTCCCTATGGGAGGCCTTGTCCTCTCTGAGAAATAGATGGTGGTGGATGGGGGAAGGTCAGGGAACAAGAGAAGGGGAGGGAGAACTTGGATTGGTATGTCAATTTTTTTTTAAAAAAAGGTTGTTTTTAAATTTTAAAAAAGTGAATTAAAAGTATTCAAAATCACTCTAATTCAAGACCGTGCTATACTACTTTTGGTTATATATTTAAAGTATGCACAATCATTCCATAATAATATTTTTTTCAACTATGTTCATAACAACATTATTCTTTTTTGGTTTGCATTTATTATTATTATTTTTATTATTATTATTATTGTTACAAATTTTCACCTCTACCCTTCCTCCCATCCCCCCCATTTCCCCTCCCCCTCCCTCTCCAGTCCAAAGAGCAGTCAGGGTTTCCTGCCCTGTGGGAAGTCCAAGGTCCTACCTCCTCCATCCAGGTTTAGGAAGTTGAGGATCCAAAACAGACTAGGTTCCCACAAAGCCAGTACATGGAGTCGAATCAAAACCCAGTGCCTTGGTCCTTGGCTTCTCAGTAATCCCTCCGTGTCAGCCACATTCAGAGAGTCCGGTTTGATCACATGCTCCATCAGTCCCAGTTCAGCTGGTCTTGGTGAGTTCCCATTAGATCAGCTGGTGGGAATGCAAACTTGTGCAACCACTTTGGAAATCAGTGTGGCGGTTTCTTAGGAAATTCGGGATCAACTTACCCCAGGATCCAGCAATACCATTCCTGCGAATATACCAAGGGATGCCCTATCAAACTACAAAAGCATTTGTTCAACCATGTTCACAGAAGCATTATTTGTAATAGCCAGAACCTGGAAACAACCAAGATGCCCCTCAATGGAAGAATGGATGAAGAAAGTGTGGAATATATACATATTAGAGTACTACTCAGCAGAAAAAAAAAAGTGACATTTTGAACTTTGCATGCAAATGGATGGAAATAGAAAACACTATCTTGAGTGGCGTAACCCAGACCCAAAAAGATGAATATGGTAGGTACTCACTCATTAGTGGATTCTAGCCATAAATAAAGGACATTGAGCATATAATTCATGATCCTAGAGAAGATAAATAGGAAGGTGCACCCAAAACATAAAACCATGTAGTTATCCTCCTGGATATTGGAAGTATACAAGATTTCCAGGCAAAAATTGAGACTTGGGGTTTGGGGGAGGGTCGACAGGGGTAAGGGGAGATGGGGAGAAAGAAGTGAGAAGGGGAGGATGGGGAGAGCTTGGGGAATGGGACAGTTGGGATGGAAGAGGAGTGGATATGGGAGCAGGGAAGTATATATCTTAATTAAGGAAGCCATTTGAGGGTTGGCAAGAGACTGGACTCTAGAGGGGTTCCCAGGTGTCCAAGGAGATGTCCCCAGCTTGTTCCTTGAGCAGCTGAGGAGAGGTCGCCTGAACTGGCCCTATACTATAGCCACTCTGATGAATATCTTGCATATCACCATACAACCTTCATTTGGCGATGGATGAAGCTAGAGACAGAGACCCACATTGCAGAACTGGACTGAGATCTCAGGGTCCAAATGAGAAGCAGAAGGAGAGAGAACATGAGCAAGGAAGTCAGGACCACGAGGGGTGCACCCATCCAACAACATTATTCTTAACAGCTAGAATCTGGAAACATCTAAGATGTTCCTAAAACGAAGACCGAGACTGTGGTAAATTTACACAATGGAGTATTAGTTAGCTGCTAAAAACAATGACATTAAGAAATTTGAAAGTATATGGATGGAAACAGAATAAAAAAAGAAAAACCATCCTGAGTAAGGTAACCTAGCCCCAGAAAGACAAACATTGTGTATATTCACTTCTAAGTGGATATTAACTGTCTTGCAAAGGATACCTATGTTTCATTCCACAGGCCCAGAGGAGCTTAAAGTGTAACAGCAACTCATGGATTTTCCTTGGAAGGGGAAACAGTAGACTTTTCCCTTTTTTTTAACTGTAAAATCTGTAATACTAATAAACCCCCTTTATTATGAGTGACATAGGGAATTTAAAATGTGTTGTGAAAATCTTTCATGTTGGAATTTATTACTTATTTTTTTCTATAAATTTCTAATATGCAGTCAAATGACCCAACTAATAAAGTAATTTTTATGTATCTAAACTTTTATGTATCTTTTACTTATTAGAGACAGAAAGTAAATACTTAAACAAGGTCAGTGATATATATCTATATGAGATTAAAGGCAAAGAGGAGAGCCAAATATCATTTAACATTTTAAAAGTTGGCTTAATAAAACAAGAATGGCTTTTTTCTCAGATAATTTTAGTATATATTTAATTTATTATTCATGCATTCTAATCCAAATACCATTAAATTTTTTAAAAATTAATTGTATTTATTGTTTCTTTTTAAATATAAGTACAAGATTTGTGCGTATGCGTGTTTTGTATATATTTTTTTATTGAAAGTAGAGATGGGTTTCACATTTATATTTTTCGGAAAACAAAGGAAAAATTTATTTGAATTGCCCATTAAAATATTTAAAATATAACTGTACAAGAGGGTAAAATTGAGTGGGAAGGAGGTAAAAAGAAGGAAGAGGTACCAGATTTTAAAATTTCTTTCTTCCTTCTCAAATGATCCAATGTGTGCTGGAATGAAACCCATGCAGCCTGCAGGGCATCAGGAAGAAACAGAGCAGCAGATGAGTAGGCACTGACATCTGTGGCTTGGGAAAAAATTGGCAAGAAGAGCACAAAACAAGTCATTAAGGAACTCAAAGTGGCCATAAAAATGAAATCTTCTAAAAAGCATAGGGCAATTTAAATTCTTACTTTTATCGTCTCCTCCTCGTCAGTAAAACATAGGAAGATCACCGTTGGTGAGAAATGAAAAAAACAATCTGAAAAGAAACTCCAAGCATTTTGTAGAAAATGGAAACAGAACAGCATTTGTTCCTTCATGCAGAGAAGTTGTCTGAAAATATTTAGTGTAAATCAGCAGCACTTTCAGAAACACACTACAGGTTGTATCTATGGCGTAGTCACAAAATTTGTGTGATTCTGTTGTTAGATTTCTAAAATTTGGAAACTATTTCACTTCAAAGAGCCAATCCCTAAGATGTTGAGCACATCTTCTGTATGTTAATTGCTATGAATTACAATAACAAATAAAACATCATACTGAACTTTGCAATAGAAATAGTCAGCACCTAATCTATGACTCATGCTTTAGATAGAATCATAAATCTTATTAAATAAATTAGATATGAAGGAGTTCAGTAATCTAATTCAAGTCTTGAAGTGCTGAGAAAGTATGTCACTAAGAATAAAGACATTAAGAAGGGCTGGAATGAAATATTTTTCTATATTTTCAGAGTATGCTTCTGTTCATAACTTATAGGAACAATTTAAAGACCACATTACCTTGTAATAACATACACTTGAGTGCAATTATAATTGAAAAGGGAAAGCTTAAGTCTAAACACTCCAAGAGGCGATTTTGACTAATACTTAAGTATGGATGCGTGTAAGTATTAGTAGACAATTTAAAAATAGTAATACAGTAATGTGAACCTATCTTAATTTTGTTTATGATAATTTTCTCACACATCAATTTACTAACTTCTGATCTTGTGTCTTTTTTGATAATTTAGACTAAATAAAACGTCTATTACTGTCCTTGTAAAATGACTGCATAGATTGCTTGTTTAATAACTTTGAACCATTGTATTTTGTTTGGCAGAATATTATGAATCACGTGTAACATAGCAGGCCAACTAAAACATCCCAAAGATTTTAGTGATTTAAAAGTTCACAATGATATGAACTGAGTCACTGATATAAATTGTAATGCCCACAATGTCAGAGTAGAAGTAGCTTTAATTCTAAAATAGAGTGCACAGGAAATATTTTAGGTGCATGATGGGTATTAAATATTTCAAAACACACTAAAGCTGGGTATTAATCTGACTTTAATATTAATGATTTTTATAATGCAATATATTCTATGGTTTCAAAGTGTAAAGAACATGGACAGATGAGTTAACTTCCAAATAATTCTAAATAGTCAACTGAATGTCTTCTGATAATTGATATGTAAGTTAAAAAAAAGTTGCACAAAATGTTTATGAGCCCAGGGAATTTATCATAGTCCTGCATGCTCCTTGTTTGGATCCAGTATTTTCTGTCTTACTTTGATTGAAGTATTGAAATATTAATTAAAGCTTAAAGGAAGCACTTCTACCAAGATTTTATCTGTATTATAAAGCTAATTTAGTTCCTCCCAGCTTATTCCCAATAGCTTATAGTCCTCAGAGATACTCTGAGATATTCTTAGAGGCATTCAGATGCAAGATTCTTGAAATAGTGATATAGTTAATCCATTGATGCATAGTTGCTTCAAGATTCTTGACTTGCAGAAGGATATAATATATATAATGGTGTTATGTATTTCTAAACATCCTATTTAAAAGTAATGTATTTTTTAAAATTTACAAGAAAGCTATGTACTACTCATGGTATATAGTGAGTGACTAGTCAATGAATATTTGCTGTTTGTGAACTGATAAGCAGAGAAACACTATTCATATGGCTAATGGTATATATGACTATAAATTCTTAAGTACTCCAATGGAACTTTTTCTTTCTTGTTTGAATTCATGTGTTTAAGACATCAATTTAATTTACTTCCATTATTGGAGCTATAATTTCTGTTAGAAGGAACACTCCATGGCCAAATGCATTTAGCAAATGCAGTTTTATTTCCTGGATTGAATTTTATATATAATAGTTATTTTAAAGCTTAGCAGAAAAAGCACCTGCAGAAATACTGGTGACTGGATCTAGTGCTACTTTTTGATCAGTTAATAATAAGTAGTCTGATAGTATTTTATCTGTTCTTTTGAAACTGATCAGTCCCTGGGTGTGAAAGATGGATTTGTTTATTTATTGATGGCTTTTATCTGGTACAGTCTGCATTGGCTTCATAACTTAAAAGATATTAAAGTCATGGAATCAGATTTCTTGAACATGTCATGGTGCTTCCTCTTTCAGAAGAAGCAAATCTAAATTCCTGAGAAAATATTGGGACAGTGTTAAGCTCTGTAAAAGCTCTATGCTTGCAGAATTTTTGAAATATCCTGTGACCTACCATTAATAATATCCCAAAAATGTTTTGTGGTTGTTTCTAATTATTATAACTGAACTTATTTACACATGAGTAGATAGAAATTCTGTATTAGAATTCTGCTGTCTGCTGAAATACATGCTCTTGTTCTTTCAACAAAAATTTATTTTCTTTCATCTATAAATTTATAGTTTTATGAATTTTCAGTATTTTGTTGTGTTTTCATTTGGCTCTGTTGTAATTGTGATTTTTAAAAAAGTTTAAAAAACAAAGATTTTGAATAGAAAATCGAGATAACACGTCAATAATTACTAATACTAATACAAATGTGAATGGTTCTCACATTTTTATGCCATGCTATCATTTTCCTTCCTTTTCCAAATTATATAGTAGAATAGTTTTTTTGTAAATTAAAATAACAGATTAGATGATCTGTATGGGAAATAAGCTTAGAGTGAAGATATGATCATTTATAATCTTGAATCATAAGTATAAATTTTAACATTGATATCTGGAAAAATTATAAGCATTTTCTTATATTTCAAAATAAAAGATTTTGAGAACATTGAATTGTCTTTATTTTAAAAAACAACTACATTAATTAACTAATTAAGTCTTCACACTAAAAAACAGGTTAGTATTTTTAAAAGAATTTTTTTCAGTAAAGTATTTAAAGCAGTCATGCATTAATAATTTGACATATTTACGTTTGCATCTACAGAAAAAGGATAAAGTCTTGTTCTCCTATTTTATATAAATCTTTCAACTTCTTTAGAAAAATATTCTTAAACAATCAAGCAAAACAAATGATCTATTAATTTTATGTTTTTATCATAGCAATCTCTTCTCATTTTATACATTTCTGTAATAATGTCCATATACTGATAATTAGCTTGTTAACCACCATGGTGTATCTCCTACTTATCAATTCATAAAACCTATCCTACATCAACTGATTTATATCCATAAATCAATTATCTGATACAAAGCTTACAATTTCAGTTAGCAAAGAAGCAAATAGACAGATAGACAGATATATAAATCAAATGAACAGCAAAGATTCAGAAAGTAATGGGAGTTTCAGTTATAAAAAACTTATCAAAGAAATGCTAAACTAATATATAATTATGAAAATGCTACAGTTTGGTAGAGAGGTTTTTGATGACAGGTTCTAATTCCTCACGACTTATAGGTCTGTTTAAATTTTTCACCTGGTCTCGATTTAACTTTGGTATATTGTACTTATCTAAAAAAAAAAATGTCCATTTAATTTTGTGGCATACAGGCTTTTGTAGTAAGATCTAATGATTCTCTAAATTTCCTCTATGTCTGTGGTTATTTCCCTTTTCATTTCTGATCTTATTAATTTGTGTGTTCTCCTTCTGCTGTTTGAGTAGTTTGGATAGGGGTTTGTCAATCTTGTTGAGTTTCTCCAAGAACCAGCTTTTTGTTTCATTGATTCTTTTCTTTTTCCTTCTTTTTTTTGGGGGGGGGGTTCGAGACTTTGGACTGTTTTCTATGTTTCTATTTTGTTGATTTCAGCCCTCAGTTTGTTGATTTCCAGTCTTCTACTCCTCCTGGGTGAGTCTGCTTCTTCTTCTTCTTCTTTTTTTTTTCCTAGGGCTTTCAGGTGTACTACTAAGTCTCTAATGTGGGCTTTCTCTGTTTTCTGAACATAAACAGAGGAGGAGGGGGTTAGGAAATGTGTGGGTGGTGATGAGGTAAGGAGAGGGAATGGAAAGAGAGGAGAGATAGAAAACTGTGTTAGGATGCCAAAAAAAATCATAAATTTAATTTAGAAAAGAACACACAAAATAAACTTTTCTACTAAAGGAAAAAAGCAAACATACAGAGATACTTGAAATTATCAATGTTGTACTTTAAAAATATATTGTTTGTATTCCACACTTTCTTCATCCATTCTTCCATTGAAGGGCATCTAGGTTGTTTCCAGGTTCTGGCTATAACAAATAATGCTGCTATGAACATAGTTGAACAAATACTTTTGTGGTATGATAGGGCATCTCTTGGGTATATTCCCAAGAGTGGTATTGCTGGGTCCAGGGGTAGGTTGATCCCAAATTTCCTGAGAAAGCACCACACTGCTTTCCATAGTGGTTGCACAAGTTTGCATTCCCACCACCAACAGATGAGTGTACCCCTTACTCCACATCCTTTCCAGCAAAGGCTATCATTGGTGGTTTTGATTTTAGCCATTTTGACAGGTGTAAGATTGTATCTCAAAGTTGTTTTTATTTGCATTTCCCTTATCGCTAAGGCGGTTGAGCATGAAGAAAGTGTGGAATATATACATATTAGAGTACTACTCAGTTGTACAAAACAATGACTTCTTGAATTTTGCATGCAAATGTATGGAAATAGAAAACACTATCCTGAGTGAGGTAACCCAGACCCCAAAAGATGAACATGGGATGTACTCACTCATAATTGGTTTTTATCCATAAATAAAGGAGATTGAGCCTATAATTCACAATCCTAGAGAAGCTAAATAAGAAGGTGAACCCAAAGAAAAACATATAATGATCCCACTGGATATTGGAAGTAGTCAAGATTGCTGGGCAAAAATTTGGAAACTGGGGGGTGGGGTGGGGTGGGGGAAAGGGGAGATTGGGAGACAAGTGAGAAGGGTAGGATAGGGAGAGCTTGGGGGAATGGGATGGTTGGGATAATGGAAGGATGGATATGGGAGCAGGGAAGTATATATCGTAATTAAGGGAGTCATTTTAGGGTTGACAAGAGCCTTGACTCTAGAGGGGTTCCCAGGGGTCCAGAGAGATGTTCCCAACTAGGTCCTTGGGCAGCTGAGGAGAGGGAGCCTGAAATGGCCTGATCCTATAGCCATACTAATGAATATCTTGCATATCACCATAGAACCTTCATCTGGCGATGGATGGAGATAGAGACAGAGACCCACATTGGAGCAATGGACTGAGCTCCCAAGGTCCAAGTGAGGAACAGAAGGAGGGAGAATATGAGCAAGGAAGTCAAGACCGCGAGTGGGGCACCCACCCACTGAGACAGTGGGGCTGATCCATTGGGAGCTCACCAAGGCCAGCTGGACTGGGACTGGAAAAGCATGGGATAAAACTGTACTCTCTGAATATGGTGGAGAATGAGGGCTGCTGAGAAGCCAAGGACAATGGCACTGGGTTTTGATCCTACTGCATGAACTGGCTTTGTGGGAGCCTAACCTGTCTGGATGCTCACCTTCCTAGAAAACCTTGGACTTCCCACAGGGCAGGGAACCCTGACTGCTCTTTGGACTGGAAAGGGATTGGGAAGGAAGTGGGGCATGGGGAGTTGGGGGAGGGGGAGGGAAGAAGGAGGCGGGGAGGAGGCAGAAATTTTTAATAAATAAAAAGATTTAATACATATATATATATATATTGTTTGTTTGTTAAGGCATAAAATGCCTTAATGTTTAGAGAGATGGTTTAACAGTTAAGAATAATTGCTTTTGAGCTGTGATTTTGTATGACGCCCATATCAGGTGGCTCACAGTTACCTGTAAGTACAGCTCTAGATGATATGACAACAGCTTCTGTACTGCTTAGATACTTGTGTTCATGATTTACAAATGCATGCACTCAGAGTCAGATATATTCACTAAAATTTAAAAAATAAATAAAAATGAAACACCTCATACTCATTTCATTATGTCTGAAACATTTAAGAATTAATAAGCTTCATGTTGAATAGCATGAAGTGTATATGATGGAACCGATGACTAAGTTTGGCAACTAGACAAAAGAGAATCAAAAAAGTTTTGACAATGGAGAAATGAGGAGCAAATATAGACACTATTTTGAATAATCTGTGGGAAAAATAGAAATTAATGTTTAGTTAATAGCAAAATAGAGGTTTGAATAAGGGAGATGAATGCGGAATATTCATGAAGGTGAATGAGAAGAAAAGGGTTTGAAAGAAGACAGGAACAGAGATTTTAAATGAAAGGTAATGTTTGAAATACTGCATTTTGATATTTTTAAGTCGGTTAACTTTTAAAGAAGACATAAAAGACAGAAAGTGCACATATTATTGAAATGAGTTATAGTACTGGTATACATGCATGTTGCATAACACCAAAGCAAAGTTCATGTACCCCATTTTCATTCTTCTTCATGTATGTTTTTGTTTTTCTGACTATATTTTTAGTGATATGAAATAAAAAATATAAATATATTTTTTTCATTTATTAATTGATTAGTTTGTTATGATTTAACATTTGGCATAGCCCATTCAATCAACTTCTTGCCAAGATAGGGTCAAAGAATTAAAGGTGTATATTTGGTATAAGACATAGACTAAAGCAAAGTAGTTTAGAAAAACTTTGCTCAAAATGCATTTTCTTGTCTATGGAAGATCTGATGTCATTCATTTCCTCAACTTGAGAGAATATTCAAATAATACTTACCAAGGGAAATTAGTAGTGTCATGTATTTCCCATCCCTGCATCTAGATAAAATGCTGCCATTATCATTTTCCCTAGACACAGGAGATACTTCTGAAATGACGCTAATAGAATTTCAAAGTCCTAAGAGTTTTTCTCCTGAGCTGAGGCCTAAAACTCCTCTGGTTGTCAAACCTGTAAAGGCATTGGGTATAAGACTACAGAGGTCTAGAGAAGAATCCTCTTGCAAGCTGGTGTATCTGAGGAATCAAGAAAAGCTAATTAGCTGTGGAAGGGTACAAAGGGCAGCTGTCATCAAACACTGTTAGAATCAATACAGAAGCTGGTAGTAAGTCCAGAGTTGAAACAGAGAAATGGAATATATTCAGGGTGCACTTGTAGTAGTACTACAGTGCAGATTGGAAGATGGTTTGACCTGAGGCTCATAGCTTAAAAATGAACACTGCCATTTTTAAAATAAATTAACTCAATTGCAAAATTGTTTTTATCTAATTTTTCAGTTTATGTATACATATATGTGTGTGTAGGAATATACGCATATATTAATGTACATAAATATATGGCAATGATAGTTATGTACTCATCTAAAAATATATGAAGTTATTGCTTCCTAATAAAAGAAATGCAGTGTTCACCCTTCACTAACTAGAATATTGACATTGTGGAGGATGAATCATTGTGAGTAGAAAACCAACAAAACAAAGCAACAAGAATACAAATATTCTGCGTGAGGTGTCCCAGGTCCAGATAAAGAAATATGGTATGTATTCACTTATATCTAGATATTAGCTGCTAAATTACTAATAACTAAATCACAAATCACTAATTTGGGAGCATGTGGACCTTGGTAAAGGGTTGAAGAAGAGGGAAGAGGCAGGGAGGGGAGCAGAGAAAAATATAGAACTCAATAAATATCAATAAAAAAATCACTAATAACCAATCTACAGTCTGTAACACAATAGAGGTTAGGAATCAAGTAAGGGGCTGAACCTGGACTGGGAAATATAAATTTCAGTAGGAAGTCAAATAGGATAGATAATTATAAATGAAGAGGAAGCTGGAATGGGAGGATCAATTGCAGAGAAAAATGGAAAAAAAGACAAAAGGTTAATACAGGAAGACACAACTGAAATCAACAGCCATAGAATGGTTTGTATGGACACCTAAACTAATAGAAACATCCTAAAATATATACATATGTGAAAGGGGCTAAAATAAAACAGCCAGATAATGTGGGAGACAGAGCCCCAAATGGTGATCTCTTGTCGTCAAATCCAATCATCACTAACGATGGTAATAGTGTTACCCCTAACTGAGTTGTAAGTGAAATGTGGTCTCATTGGAAAACCTCCGAAACAAAACATTTTATAAGACTATAGGTTGCTCTTGACAAACTAAAGTAGTTGCGTGTAGTGGCAAAAAATAAATAAGCATTAATAACATATTCAGGTAAGAATGCAGTGGGAGTAAAAGTACAAAATATTTGTTAAATTTATACTACAAATTGGATAATATGAAAAATCACTGAATCTAAAAGATGACAAGAATCAAAATTAAGTTAAAACTTTCATTTTATCTTAGAAGCAAAGACTTCTTGCTGGAAAGAAAAGAATGTTTAAGGATATATAAAAGTTATTAAAACCATCTAAGTTTGGTATAGGATTAAAACAAATTGTCGGTTAATATCAAAAGCAGATATAAAAATAAGACTGGATACCCAGAGAGAGGAGCAAATATCAATGGATTGTATACAATATTTTCAAAAGTACAAAATACATATAAATATTTAGATTGAGGTAAAATATTTTGTTTCTATATAGCACAAAATTTAACTTATATTTAGGAATGCAGAGCAATTTTATTATTGAATAAACATCAGTCCAAAATGACGTTATCACATGTAATACACTAAGGAATTTCAAAAACTGGGCATATGTTTCGCATTTTCATGTACACAAGCAGACACAATTATACACATATGTTCTTAAAACAAATATTATTCTTTGAGATGACATAGCAACAACAGAATTTTACACAAAGTTTTAAAAAGGTTTTTTCTGGATAATTCATCCTAAATTTATCTGGACATGGAGTAATAACTGGCTTATTTAAACTCATGTCTATAATGTAAAAATGAACTTTTATTTGAGGCTATAGCTAAATTTGTAAATTGGGATAAAATCCCAATTAATTAATCTCCAACTATCTTCATAGACTGGAGGTATAGATGCTATCTTCCTTGGGTCACCAAATGCTTTAAATGTGTGATTTTCTGTTCAGATAGAACCTGTTATTTCAAGCGGCAAGTGTCTCCTACTGTTTTTGTCAGCCTAATAAAAAGTGTATAACATTTAGGTGTGAAAGTATTTTTTCCTCAAATTCCCACCTGCTTGCAATTACTAATCAGCTTTCCTTCATCATTGTTCACCCATTCTGGAAGTTTATTATGAATGAAATCACAGCATGTGATCTTGTGCTTCTGACATTTGTATAAGTGGAACATATGTTCTTTTTTCATTCCATTTTATAGTTTGCATGACCTAAAGCATTTTGTTAATTCATTAAAGTGCTGGCAGCCATGTGGTTTACTAACACTTTAAAGATATACAGATATTTAATAAGTTCATGTTTTGAATCTATAGGTTATATCCTGAAGAGTGTAATCTCTAACTTATATAGCAAAGACATCTAATTATTTGGGGAGCCAACAAACTGCCCAACACTTTACTTATTCATTTTCACTAATGAAGTTTGAATTATAATAAATTCCTTATATTTCATGTACCAAAGAAGGACGTATACATGTAATTATAGATAGTTATGCAAATAAGACGTTCAGAAAAGGTTTATTACCAATAATAAATAAAGATCATATAAAAGCAATTGACCTACATTATAATAGTAGTCAGGGTACTTGAAAAATTGTCTTTTCAGAAGACTTTCCTTAGCTTTAAAATTTATTGCATAACTTTGAAATTATTGATCCTCAGAGAAATAAGAAAGCAAACCTTACCAAAATTTATATAACTTCAAATGGGATAGGCATGAAAATATTTCATATATTTTTTAATGAAACACAATGTATTTTAGGAAAGACATGACAAACATTGTACAACTAAAAACTTAGTTAAATATGATTCAATCTTAAAAGGTTAACAATTAAGTAAACACAACATTTCACATGATTTTACTAATAAGTTCAATAAGTTCTTATTTGTAATCAATTTACATGTCAGGACACTAAAAATCTAATAAGTCAAGTACTTTTATTTTTATGTTACCAAGTATTATTAATAGGTATGTGAAATCTACTTAAAATTTCGTCGAAGTTCTAAAGATAATTCTGCATAGTTTCTTTGAAAAAAATATATCAGTAGTCGAAGCATGTTGAATCACATCCAATTACCTAGAAACCGAACAGTGTACTGAAGTTCTCGTGATGTTAGGTGGTGTGAACACCTAATGGAGCAGTTTCAGTTTTAGTGGAGGATAATTGGTGAATGAAGCAAAGCAATTCCATGGCAGCCTTTTCTTGACTACTTATTAGTTGGAGGATTCTCACCAAGGAAGCACATGCCATCATTTGAGTAACTGCAAATCATTAAGACAAAAAACACTTGTGGATATAGAAGGTTGTTTTTATTTTCTGATAAAAGGGATATAAAGGTAACCTCGTTAATTTTCTTTTTCTGTGATTAAAAAGAAAACAGTAACAAAAGTAAATTACAGAAGAAAATGTTGGTCTTGAGATTTACATTTTCAGAGAGTGAGTCCATGGCTATAGGAGCACAGGGGCAGGCTGTCTATCATGATGCTGTATCAGTACCTGAGAACTTACATCTTGTTGCACTGACATGAGGCATAGAGGGCTAACTGGAAATGGTGAGGACTTTTGAAACACTTATTTGAATAAGGTCACACATCCTTATTCTTCTGAAAAAGTTCCCCCTACGGAGTACCAAGTATTCAATCCTAAGAGACTATGGAGGCCGTTTTCATTCAAATTACTACGAAAAGAGAGATGACTTTACTAGGAACACTGGTTGTTGATGTTTCGTATTATTGACAAAAGAAATAAGAAGTATATGTCTATAACTGTTTTTTTATTCAGACAGCTTAATAAATTACATATAAAAAAGCTGGCTATTCTAATATAGAAATTTTTCTACATTTCCTAAATTAGGACAGCTCCAGAAACTGCAACTCGAATACTTTTGTATGCTAATTAGTAACACTACAGCAACTTACTAACGATATAGAAAACTTTATGTTTTAACCTCATTTTATAAGCAAAAATGAGTTAGTGGGAGTTAAAAGTTACAATGCAGGTGGAGATTCAGAACTGAATGTCCTAATATGGCCATTATTCCTTCTCTATAAGCAATATTTTCCAGGTACTGAGATCTATTGTTTTTAAAAATTGAAAGATATCCAGCCAGTTTTCTTTGATTTTGCTGTTCAATAATAACAAGCATATCATGCAAAGGAATTCACAGTGATGAATCTTAAAATTATAATTACAATCAAATTTTATCAAAAATGATGGCTTATACAAATTGAAATTTTGTAGATGACAGAATTAAATGGTACTTCTGATATGTAAAATTATATATGCTACTTTTGGAAAAAGAAGTTAAAATACCATTTATAAAAGGGAATACTTGCTTTCTTTTAGATAAAATATCATCTGATTTTATGTTATCAATCCCAATCTTCATATTGTGCCCCACATTTTATAGCTATGATACAAATAATCTTAAACCTTAAAAGAGCTTTGAATTATATTGAAATTGTGCTGGCATGAAAAAATGACTTTCTATCCAGAAGTAAGTGTTTCATAATATTATTTTACTCTGGGCATGATCTTCACTGAGGGACATCCACTGCTTTACAGTTTTAAAATGGGAACAGAAACAGGACATTACACAGACTTGTTTTACCTTGAGGATCACATATCCTTAGCCCTAAGGCCCTGATGTTTTAAGTATGTTAAAGAAAAAGGGAAAAGAACTTACAACTTATTATAAAACTTAATCTAAAATATTTATAAACGAGGAAAATTTCATTAGAAGTTAGTTAGAAATTTGAACAAAGGTTCTTAAGTATTGAAATCCTTATAAAAAATATTATTGTATGTCCTGTAAAGCACTAGGAAAAAATACGGTTTTACAAGTCATTTGCTTTGCAATAGAGTGAACCAAATGGTTTGCTGGAAATTTGGAGAGAATTCAGTTTTTCTACCACCACTATTAAAATTGATAGTGACAGCTCATTCTGAGGGAAAAAATGTTATTTTCAAGTGATTGATATGAGCTCAAAGGGGTGTGAAGAACTACAGTGTACTTCGTGCGTAAGAGTTGCATTGGGATGGCACATCTCTGTCTCTGATTTGAAACAAGCCAGGGGATGACTATTTTCAATACCATTAAGCTTATATACCTCCTTAAATTATTTGATTTGCTGCAATATTCCATAGAGTGTAAGGTGCCAAATGTCAACGCTACATCTTTGATATTGTTAGATTAGCACATCATCTATTAAATCTGACTCAAGTGTTTTCTTCTTTTGATAAGATAGAGTCATATATATTAATTAAATGCCTTTCTAACTTAGTAAATGGTGTTCTCAAATTTTCCACTCTATACGTGTAACAGGTAAAGGAGAATAAAAGCCCTTTGGCATGAGAAAATAAGATTGAATCTTGACAGTGGAACAATCGTGTTATAACTCTGTCAATGACAAATAGAGCTTAATAAAGATTAATAGTCATTTTTTAACTCTGCCCATTGAAATTTTATTGATTTGGCATGCATATGTCTTAATTTCTTAATTACACTTGTACAGTGATTAGCTAGTGTTTCAATGAGAAAACACTTTGGGGAGTGGATTATTTATACATCTCAAAAGATGCTCTGAAAATATTCTAGATTTGTTTTCCTGTTGTTGCATTTATTTATTTATTTATTCAGATTTGAGTTGCCACTGACATTCTTTCATAGATGCAAAACAACTAGCAGTTGCAACACTGGGGAATGTTTACAGTGCTTTTGTATTTAGGCAGATATTCTCTCTACATTTTATATATAAACATTAGATGGTCTTTTAAAATTTATGTATTGCTAATTTTCATAGGTTAGTATTCTAGTCTAGAAGCTAAAAATGGTGTAAACAAACTTTATGAAACAAATGATTTCTTACACTGTTGGAGGCCCACACACACAAACTCATATGTCTTGCATCTCAGGAATAGATATAAGGTCCACATCCTACCAGCAAGGATGGTTTGCACATCCTCAGACTTCTCAATAAACCTCTTTACCAGCCAAGTCTATCCATATGCTCTTCTTTGACACTTTAAATATGAAATTATTAAGTCTTTTCTTCTAGACACCTCCATCCTTATGACCTCATTGTCTTCTGAAGGAATAGTCCATACTACCACAAATCTGGAATTAGAAATTTCACAAATAAATCTGTACAATGTAAGCCAGAAATCACAGGAAGCCAAATCACTGGCAGTTTGATACATGTTTTTAGTTCTAACACTAGAGATACTGAGACAGGAAGAAGTCCAGATTTAGATCCATAGAAAGTTTGACGCCAGCATAAACTACATAAATTGCTACAATAAAATAAAAAATATAACAAAAATAAAGTGATTGGACAATTGAAGGCTTAAAAAGATCATGAAATTTGTAGCCTGTATGTTTTTAATTGTAAATCTGTTGCCATTCCAAAATATTTTATGAGTTCAAATCAAAGTGCATGAAGCTTAAATGGGAATTCAATCAATAAATATGTATTGGCCAGTTTTCTTAGAAGTACTACTATATCACCAAGAGCATGTCTATTGTGTGTCATATGTTGTATTCTGTGCCCTTCAATAATTTCTCCACTTACATAATAGAGCACCAGCGGAACAAATGGGAAGGTGGAAGGAATATGGAAAGGATATTTAAAACTAAGGGCCATTTTTTAAACCTCATATGCAAACGAAAAACAGGAGAAGCCTCCATATATATATATATATATATATATATATATATATATATATATATATCCGAAATAAAATTACCAAATAAAGGTGAAAATGGAGCTCCTACTTGACATCTGTGACCACCAAATGAAGCTTCCATTCCCAGGAATAGATCATATCCCATTGAGTTCTTGGCCAAATGGGTCAATGGGAACTCCAAAACCACTGGGACTTTACCACGGCTGTTACTTGTTCCCTAAAAGCAGATAGTAAGGCCTTGATTCTGAAGATAGCATCTACATCTACAAAACTCATTGAACACAGAGAAGCATAGTACCAGCCATCTGTAAGACTCTCATCCCTTATTCTCAAAGGAATGAAAAGGAATTTCCTAGCAGAGTGTTTTATAAAAAAAAAAAAAAAAAAAAAAAAAAAAAAAAAAAAAAGGAAAAAACCCTGACTAACTTCATGAAACCCAGGAAAGATAGTGCCCTCCCAACTCAGGAAATTCCAAAGCACAAGGACACCCTGCCATCTGGTGGAGACTGATAAAGTGTCCTGATTAGGGACATGGTGACCTTGCTATGAAAACAAAGAACAAGCTGGTATAATAAGCTGGAAAAGAGCAAAGACCTTGCACCTCTGCCAACCCCCTCCCCTGACGGCCCTGACAGGACTTATAGTTTTTACCTTTAAAATGTTAACCCCGCAGAGGGACTCTAACTCCAACCTACTTCGCTACGAAGGGTGTTGGAGACGGGTTCCGAGCTAGTTCCTATTAAGCTAATAAACTTTGCTTTTTGCATTCTGGACTTCTCTGGTTTCTGGTGGTCTCTCTGGGGGGTTGTATTCTGGGCAAAACACTATCAACTAGTGTTGTAGGTACTTCAGTGCTCTCTGTGTGCTACCAAAGAAGAAATGTAAACTCCTACAAAGCTACCAACTTTTCCTCCTACAGTGATGAAATACCTGTATGATGCAGTAGTGTAATATGTCACAAAGCTTGCGGGAGAGTAACTAACTAGCATCTGATTCTACTAAGGTGAACTCCATGAGATAAGACCCATACCCGACACTGCTCAGGTAGCTAAGAACCTGGAGTCAGACAGGCTATAAGACCTATGAGAAAACCAACTACTACTGTTCTGCTAAAGGAACAAAGCACTACAATGCCTCCTAATAATATTCTGCTTTACTCATAATCAGTGCTTTGTTCAGCAACCATCAGAGAAACTTCCTATAGATGGAACAATACAGAGATCCACATCTGTACAAGGATAGAGAGTGAGCAACCTTGGAACACTTAGCAATAAATGGGATGTCTCTAACAAATCCCTCCACTTTGGGCTCAGAGAAACTTACCAAAGAAGAGGAAAATACTTGTAAGAGTCCACAGAGTTTGAGGATACCCTGAATGAAAACCTTTTAAACATAGCAGTACCAATATGCACATGAACTCACAGGCTCTTTTTTTTTTTTTTAGTATGCATAAAGCATGTATGATCTGTGCCAGATGGGGTCCCAGTGCATACAGAAGTGGGCAAAAGATAACGTCCCTAATTTAGAAACTATCTCTAATTGAAAGCTTTAGTTAGTTCTTGGTAACAGAGTCCTACTGGGGATATAAACCATTTTTAAGGGTGTTTCCCATGAGCAACAGTCTATGGCTAAGACAAAACAAACACAATAACAACTTTGGAGGTTTTTTGATTCATAATATTTTGCCAGGACATTTTTTTTGTGTGGGTTTTTTTTTTTTTTTGAGTTTACACTACAGCTTCAGGCTTTGTGCTTTTTATGTGATTTATTTGTATATAAATATGTGTGACTTAGCATCTATTCATGTTTCTTAATATTTTTGACTCTTTTCCTTGTTTGTTTATTATTTTTTAATCTTTTAATTATTCTTTAGATATCGCTCTCTTTTCTAATAAGAGACAGAAAGAGTGAGGTTTTAGGTACAAAAAGACATGGGAAGAAACTTTAAAGAGGTGAGGGAAGGGAAACCAAAATCAGAATATATTGTATGAAAAAATTATTTTCAGTTAAACAATGAGGAAAGAGTAAGCATCAAAGTAATGTGATAGAATGCTGTTCCTGTAATAAATGAAACTGTAACTTACCAGATACTTAGGAAGAAATCACTAAACTAAGATAAACAAACACTTTTTCAAATCCTTGTTGTACTATTTTTACCTTGTAGGTTCCAAATTCTAAGTTTTAAACTCTTCTGCCCACTTGAATAAGATCATTAATTTTCAGTGAACATAGTAAGTTGCTTATATGAAATATTAAGAATAAGAAAAAATTATGTTTGTTGAAGGAGAGATATTTAATAAAAACAAAGTATTATACATTCAATTGAATCATAGTTCAAAAATCATTGTTTTGGAGTTTTACTCTTAGAAATATAACCCTCCTCTCAAGTCTCAAGGATTTTGCAAGACAGCAGAAAGATCATAAGATTCAGAGGTGCTGAATAAGTTCAAGGAAACAATTTTTAAGGCCACATCACAGGGAAAGTGGCAGCAAGTACAAATTTTCTATAAGTCCGAGCCTGATAAAATCCCAGCATGGAGGGAAGAATGTAGGCACAAGAACTCACAGAGGAGCTGTAAACATTTGATAACTGCTGGGTGAGGGAGAATCAGTTTTCTTTAATGATGTAACACCCCTTTGCCAAAAGCACTTGGGTAGCATGAACTGGACTTGGTAGGGAGGAAGTAAAGAAAACCTTAGCCCAGGGAGTGGTGATATAAATGAGAGGAATATGGGCTGAATATGATCATAATACATTGTATGAACTTCTAATAAATTAATAAGATATATTTTCCAAAGGAATTCACAATATTTGTCACACAGTAGCACATTGAGTGCTCTCACTTAACCTGCAGTATTAGAACTAGATAATCTGAAAGAACTTTGTGGTAGAACCATATAGTTCAGTTTAATGTCCAATTATTTATTTTCCCTAGAAAAGTATTTGTAATTTCCAAATATGCACATTATTGTGGTTCACTTTCTTGGAGACATTCATGTTAAACCTCCACAGAACAACCACATGGACCACATTATACAAGGGTTATAAATGTGCCGTTCTTTCACAGGTATGAATTCCAAGTAAAATAACGTTAACTTATGCTTCTAGTCACGGACATGTATATAGCTACTACTGTGAATCCATGAAGTTTCTTTTTGAATTCTGTTTTTAACAAAGTCTGTAGTTCACTGAGTCATAGGTTTTATGCCAAAGCCAGCAGATTGAGAGATGTAGCCACAGAGCAGAGTATGTAAAGGCAGAGCTAGAAATAGAAATGTTCAGCTTAAATTTGAAAAGCAAAATTCATAGACAGTGAGTTCTGTTTGTTTCAGTAAGGCTTAAGCGGCGTCAAAATACACATGTTCAGACAATTCAAAAGTTCTTCGACTTTGGAGATGTCTGAGAAGAGATATTCTCATGAACCTTGGCTCCTGTAAAATTAATCTCTTATGTTGATAAAATAAAAGTGATGTTTCTTTTCTCAAAAAAGAAGAATGGTTTGGCTCCTACTACCTACCGTATGCTTGGGGCAGGAAAACTAGTCTGTGTGTTATTGTGCTCCTTAAAAAAAAAAAAAATCTCATTTGCTATTTGTCACAGTAAGTCAATCACGCGGTATCAGTGCAGTGAGGCAGGTTAGCAATTCATGTTCCCTTTAATCTCCTCCAGTGTCTACAAAGGACGTCTGCAAGTATTCAGTGACCTCCTGCAGTAACTTTTGAGAAATATATATCTTTCAACCTTGTGAACGTGCATAGGTATATGAAAATTTCTGGATTCTAACTCCCTACAGAGAAATATCACTCTATAGCTATGAAATCTATTTATTAAAATTTCATAACATTTTTCTCTATTGATAGGTAAAATTCATGAGTTCTTTACTTATTAATTTTACAACTAAATTAAGATTGAATTCATGTGTTCTTTACTTATTAATTTTACAACTAAAATAAGATTGAATTTTTATTTTATAGTAAATTCAGAGTGAGAAAAAAATCAAGTCAGTACAATTATATCACATACATCTTATAATCAGATTACCGTATTGTTAGCATCCTAAATTAATATGATCTGTGGGTTACATGGTATGTTAACATTTACAAATTCTGTATTTTATCCAGTTAATTGATTCCGCATTCTGACGCTAACCATGAATTATGTCAGGTGGTCCAGCTGTTTATGAATTTGCTCCCTGCAGCACATGACCATGCATGTGGTCTCCTGATTTCCACTTCCCACAAGCCTCTAAAGTTTGAAGAATTTTAGTCAAATACCCTCTAAAATAGCTCTCTTTCTAATATTTTTCTCTGAATATACTGGGGCCATAATTATTGGGGATGAAAAACAATGAATTGTTAATAATAATTTTATATGTATGCCAAAGGATGTCTTGTTACTCTGTTCCTATGAAAACAAATCAAAGAAATTATCTTGCAATATAGCTATCAAAATGATGAAAATGAAAAAAGAGAATTTAGTAGGAATTTGAATAACTACAATATGTGTATATTCCCCTTTAAAGAATAGTAATGATAGCCCTACTGTTTTGATCTCTAGAGGAGCTGGGAACACAGGAGTGTGAAACTGGACCTGACAGTGGAATCAATTGAAAAATACTACTTGACAAAATTTCCTGAATTTGGAATTATGATGTAATATACTCAAAGAATATGCATATGCTTTACTCCTCGAGATATAGTAAGTTAATATATAATAATATCATTCTGAAATAATATGTGTCAGAACATCAAAGAATTTTTTACATACAAAAGTAATGACATATTGATACAAAATCTTGATTTTCATTCTTCTAATATTTTAGCCACTGGCCACATGTGAGGACTTAAGTTCAAACTGTATTAAAATAAAAAAAAATTCTTTATATTTTAACAATTTTTTTCACACTCATAAAATAAGTAGGATAATATTAAATAAAATTTTCTCACATTAAAGGCAGTTCTATTATATATACCTAAAATATTTAAATAAATGATTTATAGGTATATAAATAAGATAAAACTCAAAATCGTAATGTTAACTAGGAGAAGCTAGATGGTTTCACTTATATAAAATCTCCAAACAGAACAAAGGTGAGTTCTGTATCAGAAGTCAAGACATTCATTGAGGACAGGATGACAGAAGACATCAAGTGAGAATCTGCATTTTGTTTTGTTTCATTATGAAAGCCAGTTACAAGGATGTGATAACTTGGAGAAAATCTGCTCATCAGTTTCTTCTGATTTTGTGTTTTTTGATTTGTAATACTTAAATAAAAAGTTTGTTAAATAAAGTAATTGTGTCATACTTTGTCAAATAGTTTATGCAGAGACAGAGGAATAAGACCTAGTAATATTCAATCATGACTGATAGACAAACCATATAAACCTTAGCACTAACATAAAAATCTGATCAGTGTTAGGAAGCTACATCATTTTCTAATTAATCTTCTATCCAGAATATTAAACATTATATGCATCTTTGTTTGTATAAAAGTGTCAATTTTTGTCTTTAATAATACCTACACCCAAAATACCACTTCGATAAATGTTTTATATTCTGTATTCAAATTCATTATCTTAGATATGTTAGCCTCACTCATTGATTTTGGTAACTCATGACTTTCTTTCTTGCTTCCCTATTAGGAAAGAATTAACATCAAGGAAAGATCCCTTTAATAAGGTTATATAACAACTAATCCAAACAGTATGTGCTCCAATTAATAGAAGAATTTTTCTTTGGTTATAAATACATGAATGAAGACTCAAAGAATTTGTCATAAATATTACAGAACATATCCCCACTAATGACCTTATGAAATGATTACATGCATTATATGTCCTTTGGCATTGCCTTAATATTAAGGTTTTTAGTATTTCTGAAAGTTGTTTCACTTTTTTCTCTTTCTCATTATGCACTCTTTTTGTATAAGTATAAACATCATGTTATGGCTATACATAAATTTATTCCATTATTTTTTCTGTTTCATTATGTACTATCTTTAAACAAGTGTAAACACCATGTTATGGATATACATAATGAAGAATCAATCTGTGACTATTACGGATAACCAATATTGTGGTTATTTGTTAAATGTGCATTAAAATCAAAGAAAAAGATATAAGCAGTAAGATTAAACATTATATGAGGAAAGAAAAGTTGAAAGCCTTTCCTTTAAGAATTACAATATTCCTGGTGGTGTTGGTGCATGCCTTTAACCCCAGCATTTCAGGAGGCAGAAGCCAGCAGATCTCTGTGAGTTCAAGACTAGTCTGGTATACAAGAGCTAGTTCTACGATATGTTCCAAAACTAGAGAGAAGCCCTGTCTTGTAAAAAAATGAATTGCACTGCACATTTTTCTTTAAAATTTTCATGGTTTATTTTATGATTTAAAAATATCTACAACAAATTAAAATAGAAAAGAAAGTGTGCAGAAACACATATATTAAAGAGTAAATGATTAATTGTAAAAAAAAATCCACAGTAAATATGTACACAATGGTCATTTAAATATGCCCTTATACATGGGGATAATAAACTTACAGTTTTGAGAAATAACAAAGAAGATGAAGGAGTCCTTCACAAGCTCTAATTATAGTGAAAGGTATGAATACAAATCTTATTAAAACAGCATTATAGTTTAAAAATGCTGACCATTTAGCATTACGTTGGATTCTGTAGTACACAATGCCTTAAATTTTCATTTGGCCAACAAGAATCCAGAGACTATTTTTGCAATCTCACTTTGGGTAGCAAAATATTTGTATATTTCAGAACAGATTATATTCCCATAGATATTGTTTTATTTTTTGTAATGGAGCCTGTGATATTTCTAAATAATTCTTTTTTTTTTTTTTGACAATGTCTTTCCAATTAATTGCTGAAAGAATGAATACCCAGAGTGTCTGGAAGACTTCTCTGCTCAACTTGTCTTCAAGACTTACTAGCCAGAAACCTTGTGTTCCTCTTTTTGCGTTTGGTGCACTCTATGAATCAATTTCAATGATTTTTTAAAAAATTACAAAAATTTTACCTTCGTTTTTCTGGTATGATTTTAATTGTAAACACAAAGTTCTAGAAACAATTACAATACTTTGATTAGTACCCACCATTACTGGGAGATAGATTACTTAGATTTTAAGTGTTTTATCAGTTATTATTTACATGTATGAGGGAGAGGTCTGTGTATCTGAGTGTATAAGATTTCATTAATTTTTATTGTGGGTATGTATGTGAGTTTTTGCTAAATAGTCATAACTGTCTAAAATTCCCTGCCTTGAATAAACCTTTTACTTTGTTCTAACTTGAGGCACAGAAGATGTTATAAG
This sequence comes from Chionomys nivalis, assembly GCF_950005125.1. Lineage (NCBI taxonomy): Eukaryota > Metazoa > Chordata > Mammalia > Rodentia > Cricetidae > Chionomys > Chionomys nivalis. The sequence continues at coordinate 26,478,961 of NC_080105.1, forward strand.
GATAATAGTGACCTTGTAAAGTTTGATTGAGGAATCTCAGTAGCAGATTTTTGCAAGTGTATTTATTTTTCTTCTAGTTTTGGTCTTAAAGTAATTATACAATTACAAAAATAGTTGGAACATATTTCCTAGAAGATGTGTAGAATTGTTAAAGATCATTAATTTGAGACTCTTGCTTCATTTCTTATACTGTAAGCTTAGCTTCCCATACATGGACTATGCCTCCATAGTCTACTAGACACTGTTATCTTTACTTGTCCAAAAAGTATTTTATGACAGATTTTTGCTATGTATCAATAGGCACACAGAACAAAATACATGTATCAAGCTGGTTTTGAGTTTGCAATGATTTATTTTATTTTATTTTTGTGATAAGTCCTCACTATATAGACCTAGATGGCCCACAGTATACTATGTAGATAATTCATATTGAGCTTAGCGTTCACAGAGATCTGCCATCTTGTGCCTCCACAGTTCCAGAATTAATGGTACGTGCCATACTGGCCAGATTTAAATGGCAACCGTATGCCTACCTCTACACTTAAATTCTTTTCATTTTTATTCAGTTCATTGTATCTTTATACATTAGTTGAGACTTTATCTTTTATCTGTTGTTTATTTATAACTTGTTGCAATATTATTAATTGAGATTTTTTTTAAATCTCTGCTTTATATCAATATGGTAAGAAATACTCTGAAACCCAAGTGTTCACACAACTGAAGTCTGTTTACACATAAGATATAGGGTATGTTAATATGTGCTTTTTGGTCCTTTTATGCTTCTTGTTCATTTCCTACATAATTTCAGAAGAGTTTCATACTTTCAGTCTCTTCACTTCTGTCTTTGCTGATTTTTGGATCCTTTACGCCATAGCAGTTGATTTGTAAGTCTATCTTTCATTTTTATTGCTCTGACTTCACATCTTTTGCAGCTAGGTCTTTTATTATTAAGCAAAGTAAGGATTTGTTATGATTTCTGGATAGATGGAGACATTTATTAGTTTGTTCAGACTGCCATGGCCGAACACCTCAGACGAGTGCCTTCTATGATAAATGTTTTCTCATCATTCTGAATGGTGAAAGTCCAGCAAACACCAATGGATTGATTTGTGATGATGTCTCTCTTGACATTTGATTCTTCCCTTTCTTTCACAGAATCATGTGAACTTTATTTCTGTCACACATGCGTGTCTGTTCCTTTTAGATTAGGGCACCATTCTAACAACCTATCTGAGAGGCATCTTTGTTCCTATACAGTCACATTGGCAACCTGGACTGACACATATCCATTTAAGGAGACACTATGTACTGACACATATACATTTAAGGGGGCACAATTTAGTATATAATACATGTTTCTAATCACAGTCAAATGTTATTCATTGACTGTGGTGAATTACTTTATTTTACAATTACTTGGCATTATTAATACATCTTAAGCTTTCATACTCTTGGTATTTTATGATATCCCTTCATACTGGATTTTTAAATATAGTACAGTTGTCTTTTGCTTTTTAACTCTGCAATACTATTCTTGTTTAATTGTTCTTCTTGGAACACTTATTTCATACGATTATTGTTATTTACTAAGTACTATGTATATTTCTACATTGATTCTCTTTTCTTTATATTTTCCTCATATTCTTGCTACCTGTCTCCTAAAAATATTTCAAAACCAAATTTAATCTGTGCTGAAGATTGAATATTTTTTCTACTATCCTCCTGTTCAACTTATGTTTTCAAGCCTTAACCTATTCAGCAATGTATAAGACTATATGTTGACATAATGTTCCTAAGGACAGAATCAGATATGAATTGTGTTAGAGATGTTGACTTTAGAAATGATGAGATTAGCATCCCAGCGAAGAGCCACTTTAAAGAACTTGTGTTTCTTCCATATGCATAGTGTTATACAGAAGACAGACATGAGTGGTGAAACCATGTAATTTTGGACCAATAAAAAAAAAGCTCAAAATGTGTACCTGTTTCTGAAGAATGCTGCAAAATTCCACTATCAATTTTGGAAGTAATTCTGGACTTTTTTTTAAAACCTTGAGGCAACAGGATATCAAAACATTAGGTAATGTGATCAGTTGAAATATCGTGATCAATCAGAAAAGGAATAAATGACTTTAAGTTCAAACTAATTCTAAGTGAAGATAGTGTAGATTTTAGTTAAGAAGTGATGTCTGAAACCACTACTCTAGAAGCACAGATGGATGACCGAGGAAGAGTAGGATGGCTAGAGAAACCTACAGAAACCCAGATCCTGTGACTTGATCCTCCATACGGTTCACCACTTCTAACTTTGTAGCTGTACTGTTGCTTTAATAAATCTTGCTTAGTGCACAGTTTTTCCTGCATTTATTGAATGCCTTTTGAAACCCAAGAACCAAGAGACACATGTGGCAGCATCAAGGAACTGATATGGAGAAGTAAAACCAGAGGCAACTTTCCAAGAGAGTGAGTTTCCAGAAACATGATCTTAAACTTGTAGCTCCAAAAGTATGCAAAAGAAATTTCTTTTGTTTATGATACCATTCTATGGTATATTGTCACAGCAGCCTGAGCAGGCAGATAAAAATGAACCTTATTGGTATTTGTAAAGAGAATCTGTCTGTCCTGTTAGTGTTTACCTTACAGAAAACGATCTTTATTACTTTCTTACCAGTTCTTAAATGCTTGGAACCCTTGACCATTTTTAGTTTCTCTTAGTCATTTTTACATTTTATACTGTTAAATATAATTTTAATTATTTCCTATGCTTATACTTAGAAAAAAAATATGAGCATATTTGACAATGTTCTTGTAAAACTTCAAACAAGAACAAAATAATAATTCCTATCAATATAGTGAAAATCTCATATTTATCTATATTTATAATGTTCTTTCTTTTTAATATTATGAAATTTTATTTTATTTATTCATGCATTCTCTATCCTTCTGTCTATCTATCTATCTATCTATCTATCTATCTATCTATCTATCTATCTATCATCTACCTATCTAAATATATATTTGGATATATATGTGAAAGTGTACTTCTGCTTGTGTGGGTATGCACAGGAGAAAATGGCCTATAATGAGGGGATTGAGATCAAAAGCTAACCTGAGGTTGTGTTTCACCCTTCTTGGGCAGTTGCTTTTGGTGGATAATCCAGGTTGAATGGTGGACACCTAGAGATTATCCTATCTTTGCCTGTCACTCCACAGTAGGGATATCGAGACTGTCAATATATGATATCATTCATCTACCTCATGGAATATCTGCATGGTGTCTGATCATTCAAATTCAGGGACTGCACTTGTACAGCTCTGCTTCTTTTCCTCTGTGAGACAGGGTCCTGCTATATATTTATTTTTTGTTTCATTTTGCTTTGGTTAAGCATTTTTTGTCTTATTAAGGTTTTTGCTTGTTTGTTTTTACTTTCTATTTCTGTAGTTTATTTGTGTGTGTTGTTTGTTTGTTTGTTTATTTGGCCTTGAACTCACTGCAATTCTTTCAACACACATTCTCTACTGCTGAGATTATGGGTGTGAACAGCTCCATATAAAGATTCATTTCATTGTTTTTATTTTTTATTTATTTGCTCGCTGTTGGTTTAGATAAATTTCTTTAGTCTGCCTATTTTCTTATGTTCGCTTTATTGTTTGTATTTTTTATTTATTTGCTTGCTGTTGGTTTAGATAAATTCATTTAATAGTGTGGTTTCTTACTCTTTATCTGTATCTTACCTTTATTAGAGAAGAACATTTTCCCTGAATAAAAAAATTTGAGTTCACAAGGATTTGCTCATGTGTGGGTAATATTGCATATTGAGACAACTTTCTCTGAATTTCATTGTTTCAAATGAGATATCAATGTTGTATGTAATAGACCATTTATCACACTGTTTGCTCTGGTGTTCTTTAGATTTAGGTTTTTTAAGTCTAATGACCAAGTATCTTAGAGTTTTTTAATCTTGAAAGCTAGATTAATATGCTTTCAGTCTTTCCTGTTTATTGGGACTACTTAGTGCAGGTGTAGCATATTCTACTAGATTATATATAATCTACTAATGATAGATAATATACTAGATCAGGTCTCCATTTTAAACAAAACTACCTCTCTTTTCCCCAGCAGCCAATGATTGCTTACAGCTCCTCAGCTAGTGGTAAGACATCATTAGCTCAACTGTACTGACTGTACCCATGAAATTTAGGGAACTTGATCCTGTGAATATCTTGTGCATGCTAATTCAGCCACTGAAGCTCATGCATAAAACAGTCTTGCCATGTCCATCAAGAGATAAGATTTCACTACAGTTGTCCACTGCCTCTGCCCTAACACTCTATCTTCTCCTTCTTCTGTTTTTCTTTTTATTGATTTTTATTAAGCTCTACATTTTTTCTGCTCCCCTACTTACTCTCTCCTTACCTTCAACTCTATCCCAAAGTCTCCATGCTCCTAATTTACTCAGGAAATCTTGTCATTTTCTACTTCCCTTGTAGATTAGATCTATATATGTCTCTCTTAGGGTCCTCATTGTTGTCTGGGTGTTTTAGGATTGTGATTTGTGGGCTGTTTTTTTATGCTTAAAATCCATTTATGAGTGGGTATATGTGATAATTGTCTTTCTGGGTCTGAGTTACCTCACTCAAAATGATGTTTTCTAACTCCATCCATTTGCCTGCAGAATTCAATATGTCGTTATTTTATTTTCTACTGTGTAGTACTCCACTGTGTAAATGTACCACATTTTTTTTATCCATTCTTTGGTCGAGGGGCATTTAGGTGCTTTCCAGGTTCTGGCTTTGACAAAAATGCTGCTATGAACATATTGAGTACATGTCCTTAAGTGTCCTTATGGCACGATTGAACACCCTTTGGATATATACCCCAAAGTTGTATTACTGGGTCTTAAGGAAGGTTGTTTCATAATTTTCTGAGAAATCACCACACTGACATCCAAAGGGGCTGTACCAACTTGCATTTCCACAAGCAATGCAGGAGTGTTCCCTTTACCCCACAACCTCTCCAGCATAAGTTTTCATCAGTTTTTTTTTTTTATCTTGGCCATTCTTACAGGTGTAAGATGGAATCTCAGAGTTGTTTTGATTTGCATTTGCTGATAACTAAGGATTTTGAGCATTTCCTTAATTGTCTTTCAGCCATTTTAGATTCCTTTGTTGAGAATTCTAGGTTTAGGATTATAGTGATAAGTACACTTGTACGCATTGGCACAACAGACCACTTCTTAAATATAACCCAAGTAGCGTAGACACTGAGAGAAACAATTAATAAATGGGACCTCTTGAAACTAAAAAGCTTCTTTAAAGCGGAGAACACTGTCAATAAGGCAAAACATCAGTCTACAGAATGGGAAAAGCCCTTCACTAACCCCACACCAGACAGAGATCTGATCTTCAAAATATACAAAGAACTCAAGAAATTGGTCATCAAAAGAACAAATCATCCAATAAAAAAAATGGAGTGCTTCTTCTTCTGAGGTAGTCCCAAAGCCTTGGAGAGAAAATTCTAGTTCATGACCTAGGGAGGAAAAGTGGAAGGTAGAAAAAAAAAATTGGAGGGGTGAGAATAGAAGGTGAAATTGATCAAAACATAGTATAAGTGTATATCAAATTTTCACAAAGAAAATTAATAAAATTTAATAAATAAAGCTCACAGTTTTGTTATAAATGATCTACGCTTTTAAAATTCCTCTTCAGGTCTCTTCTCAGTCATGACCTCAGAGCCAGAGGCAATGATTTCTTTCTACAAATTATCCCTGCATCTCTTGAGCCTCCTTGTTAAATTTTCTTTTTGGTAGTTGTTTGCTTGTTTTCATTCTTCTTAAATCATTTTGCAAGTTTTGTTCCATTTGCATGAGTATAATATTATTTTAATATCAAGTTCTCCTATTTTTAGTCTTCTCTGATGCTGAATTTTCTCTTTATTTTGATTAGCTTAATTTTGTACTGTAATAGTTTTCTTTGTATTTTCTATAAACACATTCAACCATTAATATCTTGATTTGTTACACTTTTCCACACTTTCAAGTTGAAACATATTTGTAGTGGCTTTTACTGGTCTTGTGACAGAAACTTTTACATTTCAATTTCAGAAAAGATTTCAGTAAAATATTGAATCACATGTACATTTTTACTACTAAAATTTTGATCTTTTAATTATTTATTGTAAGGCTTCTGAACTTGTTTAGTCCTGTTGATCACTCTGACAGGATACTGTCCTGGAGTGGCATTTGTCAGCATGTGGTATCTTTTCATAAGGGCTCAGTAACAGGATGATTCTTAGCCTTTTACAGAACCTTTGCTTGCTTCTGTGATGAGGAGCATCTCTATATCTCTTCTCACTTGCCTTACAGTGACAGAGTGACAGAAATGAAATGTGATTGGTTGTTGGCTTTGTCAAAGTGCCAAAACACAATAAGACCTGTCCTGACAATGCTCACCATGGCGGTATAGGAATAGGGTATTTCATTTCTGCCAGATGGGTAGCAACTGTGTTCTATTCTTTCAATCACTGCTTCCAGAGAGGGGTGAGGACATGTCTGATCATTGCTTTATGAGAATTTGAGCTTTGAACTTTCAGAACTGTTTTCCTTGACAACTCTTTGACAAGTGATTAAAAATGCCTTTTCGGAGGTGGGAGAACATGGTATTTTAGACTTCGTCCTAAGCATTTGTTGGCATGGCTCACATGTTTGCACCCTTGATTAAAGCAATAGTTAGTTTAGAAAATCTTGATCTGAGCCTCTTGATGTTTCCATTGGCCACCTTAATCAGCTCCGAATCTATGATATAGAAACATGAAGAACAAAAAAATGGGAATCGTGCAATCATACAGTGTTTTACCCTTAATTCATTATTAGAGCTTTCTTATGAAAAACCAATATGTGATGTCCGTGATGCTCATTTCTACTTTGGGAAAGATCAAAACAAGCCTGCTACATTTCCTCCGAGTGGAGTTGCTGTAACATCTTTCTAACAAAAGTCCTACAGTCATCTCTTCTTCTGCTGCTGTTAATCTCTGCTGTTCTGAATATAAAGAGGTCTTGAATCACCTGTGTATTTTTTTAGTATCTGCTCATTATTTATACCAGTTAAGACTTAAATAGGAATGCTAAAAAGCATATATCCTTTTCTCATACCAATTATTTATAACATTTTGATAAAATAGATGATCAAACTGAAAATTGAGTTAACTCATATATTTTAACACTCTTTTGTCATACCAGCCTGTATCAATTGCTTTTGAAAGTATTTTCTAGTTATCAGCAATTACATGCATTTTATTTTTAAAAGATAAATAAAAACACAAATGCCAGAAACAAGTAAACAAATAAAAATCATATTTTATGCTCCAAAAGTTTATAATCTAAGATTAATTGAGGAACAGAGATCAATACACAAGAATAAATACGTTTTAGTCTATAACGTATATTTTGTATTCTTACCCTAGAAACAAAAGTTATTAAGTATTCCTAAGACAGATAGTGGATTTTAGTGGTAGAGGAGATGATCTGTGTGATTGGTGGAAATGGAGGCAAAGAAGGAACGGAAATTGCACGGGAGATAAGACTGGAGGATTTGATTTGGAAAGAGGTGGGACTGGTGAAGATCAGAAGTTGGCCTTCCTGCATCTGGGATGAGAGTGATGGACTGTTGCCCAAGGAATGTTAAGACTTAAATATGAATGCTAAAAAGCATCTAACCTTAAGGTGCATATATTTGATCCAATACAATTTGATCATACTCAAAATTATGTATTATTGAATAAAATCCTTGATAATTTATACTTATAACATCTCAGTAACTCTTCATTCAAGTCTCTCTCTCTGTCTCTGTCTCTCTCTCTCTCTCTTTAGTTCTATGATAAACTTCTTTATTAGACTCATTGGTCCAAATGAGTAAGTTCATACTAATTGTATTCAGTGACTTTTGAAGAGAATGAGGCCCCTGATTGTTTAATCTACATATAAATACATAATCCAAAATGAATATAAAATAGTGCAAAAAGTACTAAGAGACAGTTTTTAATTTTTTTTCCTGTTTAAGGCTAGAGAATTTCATACAGCTTAATTTGTTCATATTATTTCCTCCCCAATTTCTCCCAGATGTTCTCAGACATTGGTGAGAGAACAAATTTTGGGCCCTCTTCTTGTCTGTGCTGAGATTTTGTGGTATCATCAGGTATAGTTGTGTGTAGTATGTCATGTCTCTCTCTATGTTTTTCAGACTTGGGGGCTTATGTAAATATGAGACATTTCTTTTAAAAAGTTCATTTTCTTAGAAGCTTTCCCATATGAAAAGGAAGATATGATTTAGAGTGACAATAAAACATTCTTTGTCAATCATTCTTTTATTAACCTGGTAGCATACTTTGTAATTTTCTGTACATAATTCTAATTGTAACAGTTTCTTCCATTAGCCGGTCCATATCAGTGTTATTTAATTTTTGTCAGTAACTCATAGATTACATAGCTAACATGTTTTTCTGCTACCGATGTTAATACATCATCATTTAGGTGAAACAATATGTAAAACAGAAATCAATATTTATTGTAAATGTTGTTGAGAATTTTAATGTGAATAATTCTCCTTAGAAACAGTTATGTTTCATCATGAAATATGTAATAAATTTTCAACATTCAGAAGAGAATGTTAAATAAAATAAAATTTTCATATTATTAAAAATAAAAATGATAAAACACAAATACTAATTATCCAGTCTAGATTATGAAGAATAAATATTATAAAATAAAAATTTTAATAAATATTTACCCAACAAATTGTATGTATTATTATGTCAGAATATTTAAGTCTTAAAATAATATTTGATAAAGATAACTTTCCTCCCTCTAAAAAAAAAAAAAAAAAAAAACTCATGATGTTCTCCGATACCTTACTACACCATGAGGACATAATATGAATCAAATGACTAGAACAATGTTTTTAGGTAAAACCATAGACCTGTCCCTTTATTGAAAAATTGGATTAAAATGTGTAACATCTTTTGTATTATATTCTTTTTTAAATTTATTTTTTATTGCTTTATAAATAATATCATTCAAAATATCCACTTCTTCCCCTCCTCCCATTTCCCTCCTGCTTCCCCACTCACCCTCATTCTTCCAGTCCTAAGAGAGGGCAGGGTACCCTGCCCTGTGGGAAGTTCAAGGCCCTCTCCCCTCCATTCAGGCTTAGGAAAGTGAGCATCCAAATAGACTAGGATCCCACAAAGCCAGTACATGCAGTAGAGACAAATCCCAGTGCCATTATCATTGGCTTCTCAGTCTGCCCCAATTGTCAGCCACATTCAGAGGGTCCATTTTGATCCCATGCTTGTTCAGTCCCAGTCCAGCTGGCTTTGGTGAGCTCTGGTTAAATCAGGCACACTGTCTCAGTGGGTGGACCAACCCCTCGCCGTCCCGACTTCAATGCTCGTCTTCTCCCTCCTCCTGCTCTTCAACTGTAACTTGGGAGCTCAGTCCTGTGCTCCAATGTGTTATATGTTATATCACAGTTTTCTTAGCATCACCAAAATATAAATCTGGTGTTAACTCATGTTAATTGAAATGATTACTTAGAAGAAACTCCAATTAGTATACACATCATAAGACTTAGTTATTTTATATAGTTTGTTTCAAAAAGGTCTTTATAAGATATGACAGCCTCCATACCATAAATCCACTTAAAGATTTAAGCTGGTGAAAAATCCAGAAGCATTTACGTTTGCTTTCCTTGTATTTAAGTGACAAACATTTGAAATATATTTCAATAACATTTTCATATTTGAAAACTGAAAAATACCTATTGATGGGCTATAACACATTAATTCCTTCGGGTATTATAAATCTACTATATTTTATAATAGGCCTCCACATAGAAGAGTTTTGGAGCAACTGTTGAAATAGGATATAAATGATACAAATTGTCATTCAGAATTAATAATAATTCTGTCAGAGCTAAGCTCTTATATATCATTCATTTGAGTGTTGAAAATAATCTCATCCAAAATATTATGATTACCAATGATATATGAATCCACACTTTAAGATTTATTAAATTAGTTTTAATAAATCAATCATGAAAAGTGTCTAATTATTAATCATCTTAACTGCTGACATCACAAAATATATGACAGCCCAAGATAGTTGCTCTCTGATGGAAGAACTAATTTTACTTATGATTTAAAGCTGCCCTAAATATATTTGAGAAAATTTTTGATATCAGTTTATAGATTTATAAAGGCAAGAGGATTTCCTTCCTAAACACAAATCCATAGAAAATACAGAAGAAGAAATTTAAAGGCAGACAATATAGTTATGCATTTATACATATTATTTTCAATTATATTATTTATAATTAATATACATTTTTGTTCAAATAAACACCATGAAAACAATAGAATAATTAGAGATATTGTGAATATATGAACTATATTTTTATATTTTATTAGATCAAATATTTTTAAAAGTTTGCCATAAGTGTAGCAATACATGTCATATTTTTAAAGTGTTTTTTACAGGTAGAGACCTCCTTAGTAAATTGACAGCATGGGGGGAGGGTAGAGGGTTGTAGAGGAGTAGGGAGGAAAGAAGGGGAGCAAGAAGGAGAAAAAGGGACCGACAAGATCAAGCTGGATAAAGGCCAGAGAGGGATGGCAAGGAAAGAGATACCTTGAAAGAGGGAGCCATTGTGGATCCAGGGAAACTCCCAGGAAACCACAGGGATGAGCCCAGCTAAGAATCTAATCAATAGTGGAGAGGTCACCTAAATTGTTCTTCCCCTGTCATCAAATTGATGACTACCTTAATTGTCATTATAGAAGGTTTATTCAGTAACTGATGGAGGCAGGTGCAGAGATCCACAGCTAAGCAATGGGCCAAACTTCTGGAGTTCGGTCATAGAGAGGGAAGAATGAATGTTTGAGCAAAGGGGTCAAGACCATGATGGGAATACCCACAGAATCGTCTGACCTGAGGTAGTGGGAGATCACTAACCCATACTGACAGCTGAGGAATAGCATAAGACCAAACTAGGCTCTCTGAATGAGGTTATTGTTGTGTGTCATGGGCAGTTGGTGGGACCACTACCAGTGGAAACACTTTTTATCCCTAGGGCATGAATTGGCTCTTTGGAGTCAATTCCCTAAGGAGGGATATCTTGCTCAACTTCCATATAGTGAGGAGGGCCTTGGTCCTGCCTTAAGTGATGTGACAGACTTTGTTGACTCCCCATGGGAGGCCTCACCCTCTCTGAAGTGTGGGTGGGGGTTGGGTGGAGAGAAGGTGAGAAAATAGGAGGACTGGAGGGAGAGGTACTGGTGTGTAAAATAAGGTTGCTTAAAAGTAAAAAAGAGCCGGGCGGTGGTGGCGCACGCCTTTAATCCCAGCACTCGGGAGGCAGAGGCAGGAGGATCTCTGGGAGTTCGAGACCAGCCTGGTCTACAAGAGCTAGTTCCAGGACAGGCTCCAAAACCACAGAGAAACCCTGTCTCAAAAAAACAAAAAACAAAAAACAAAAAACAAAAAAAAAAAGTAAAAAAGAAAAAGTATCGTACAAGAAATAATATACTTTCCAAAAATAGGTACGATATAGATTATACATACTTAGATATGCTAGTGATTACTGAAGTTTCAAGAGTTGTATATAAGGCAATACATTATAAGATTTTTATTCATTTGAAGTCTTCCATAATAAAAATTAAAGCCATTTTATATTTTCCATTTATAAACAATTTGTCATAGAGATATTGCTAGTGATTCTGTCTAGTTTTAAGAGCACTTTGATTTTTCTTATTCAGAACATATTAATTTATGCTACAGCTTTAAATAGACAATTTTTATTCCCCTTTAATATGCATAAAAGATTTTTGAATTCCTAGATTGGCTAAATCAGTGTTAAAAGTGGTTTTATTTTATTCCCTCTGATATGGCTGTATCATCACTGCTCTTCCATAAGAATGTTTAGAGAAACTAGTGTGGAAGACTGAATGAAGAATCTATGTTGTTGCGCTTTTATTTTTATTTGCTAATATTCTTTTATTTATGTCTGAATTTAAATTTATGTTGTTATTCATCTCTTTAGAATGGAAATGTGACTGCATGCAAAGCATGTGTACTTACGAACCCAAAGGATTTTGAAGAATATTGTATGTTTGAAACCTCCAAATATAAATGAAACATATTTTCACATACATAACTAAACAGAGCAAATAACTAAGAGAAAAGCGAAAGTACAATATTTCAGAAATAAAGCCAGTTTTATTGTTCTGGATTAGCATCTTAGAATTCTATGGTATTGACTCCAGAAAAAAAAATAATAGTCCATTTCTTATTGAACTAAATATACCAACTGCACTCACTTTTATGTACTTATGTTTTACCAAGTTAAACATATTTACAAGCAATATCATGCATTTATTTTGATGGGAGTATCAGCTTTTTTTAAACTGAATCACTCATTTGAAAAATCCTAAATATTTACTTCTAATCTAGACATAAAAGAAAAAACATAAAAACGGAGAGAAATAAAAAAAATTCTAAAATGGTAGATATCAGGAAACTTTAAGTTACAAAGAAAGTGGAAAACTAAAAGTGACAGCATACTGAGTAATAGGAATTATAGACAAATATGTCCTAAACTCTGAAAAGATGTGATATATATATATATGGAAGTAGAAAAGGACATCACTACATGCAAAATATTATGACATTATTGAGGACATATTCTATAAGAGAATTAAGTGATATAATAATTTGTTGCGAACTATCGCCGCCATTACAAGATGGCGCCGAGAGCCTGATGAACAAGTGTGTTTTGGCGTGTTAGACCAACGTCTTTACCGCCTGATCTTGCTCTTGATCTGCCCAGCAACAGCTGCTTCCAATCCCATGCGGCCACGTCTCTTTGATTCTGAACACGCCCATTCTCCCTGTATATATTCAGCCGCTTTCCGCCATTCGGGGCCCCCTACTTCCACCAGTCAACTGTAACCGAGTGCACTTCAATAAAGCGCGATAGAGAAGGATCCTGTGTCGGTGGTCTTCATTTCATCGCTGGTCGAGTCTTGGCGGGCCACAATAATTCATAAGGTCTCAAAGAGAAATAAGTTTTTTTGTTTGTTTCTTTGTTGTTTTTTTGTTTGTCCTGGCTGTCCTAGAATCAGCTGGCCTTGAACTCAAAGATCTGCCTGCTTCTGTCTTTCAAGTGCTGGGATTTAGAAAGTTTTGAAATATTGTTTTCAGTTCATAGCTCAATAAAGATGAATCTTTAATAGCCAAAGTGATTTGTGATTGGTAGAATATGAAATAAATAATTTCACATGTATATATGAAATTGGAAATTGGAAATTTATGCCCTGGCAACGCTGAAGCATGCATGGACAGTTTATATCTGGTGGTTCTGTTGAACTTGTCCATATTGTGTTTCGTGTTCTAAGCTGATGAGGAAAATTGATCAGGTCTCTTTCATATGTGTGTGTCTGTATGTATGTATGTAAATGTTTATGTATATATAAGCATGTATGTATATATGTATGTATATATAAATCCACCATTATTCATCTGTCTATAGTAAACCTTGTTCTAAAACAATAAATGGCATGTTATAAAAATAAACCATTCATAATTTTAAATAAATTTAATTGCACTATATTTTATAATAACTGTATTTAATTCGTTATCACTATTTATCCCTTACTGCAGCTAATTTGTATCCTGAATTTTATTATAGGCATATTATGTATTTATGAGGAAAACTCAATATATACACAAGGTTCCATAATTTCCATCGTTTCAAATATCCACTGAGATTTTCAAATCTGACTCTGACTGGTTACTATTCTTTGGTCAACTCATATAAGATTTATGGGGCTGAACTCATGAAAACAATCTGCTCAGAAAGCAGACACACACTGAGAAATATCATAGAACACTTACTATACCAATTCTCCAATAGGAAGGAATGTTGCTTTAGTTGGGAACTGTTTGGTGGGCCTGGTAATAAAAATAAGCCACACATGAATCACAGAGAAATTTGTTTGTGTGTTTATTTACTTATTATTGAGCTATGCATTTTTCTCAGCTTCCCTCTGTTCTTCTCCCCTCCCAGAGAATTTGTTAATTGTGCTAGGATCATATTTGAAGCTCCATATTTTGTCTTCCTTGGCTACAGGTACTACTGTAAGCTATAATGTTTGAAAGTGAAATTATCTGAAGAAATAAATCAAGAGAATAAGGAGTTAGCTTAGTTGCTAAGTAAAATTGCTGTTTTTCCAGAGAACAGATTCTGACCCAAAAATGTACTTGGTGACTCATACAACTTTCTATGACTTTAAATTCAGATGATTTCATGACCTCTTATGTAATTCCTGGCTATTACACACAAAGAGCTCAGCTACACATGCTGGCAAAACAGCCAAACAAATAAAATAAAATTTAAATGTAGAAGAAGAAATGTACCACTGGTGCTGGAGATTTTACTCAACAATTAGGAGCAATTTCATTTTTGTGGAGGACCTGGTGTTTGATGTCAAGCCCATACATCACCATATACCAGTATCCCTACCTCCAACTCAAGGGGTTTCAAGACCTTCTGACCACACAGGCACTAAACATGCATCCAAAATACTCAAAAACATCAAACAAATAATAAATCTTTTCAAAAAGGAATCTATTACAATTTGATCATTTTGCTTATGACATACTGGCACTAACTTATATTAAACTCCTAACATGAACCTACAAGCCAAATATTTAAGCCCGCTCTTAACCGTTACTTTATTTTTATATATAGGCCCTCATTAACAACACCTTTAAAATTTAGTTTGGGGACAGATTATATGGAAATGCTGTGTGGGAAGCCAGACCATTTTGAGTTTTCAGCTTTGAATGTGAAGGAAATTTTCTAGAAAATCTCCAGTAGCCATCCATTCAAAAAATTACATCAGTTATCCAGAAAAGCAAACATAACAGAAAGTCCAGTGCCTGATTAAATTTGATTATAGCATTACTTTCTTAGTTAATGAATAATTTGTCTTAACATAGAAAATAGCATTGTTCCACATATAATCGAATACATATTGTTCAATAAAAGAGCCAGTGCTTTCAGATTCACCACTCTCTTCCTAAGATGTTATCAAAGTCCCCATCCACTGCAAAATATTTTATATAAATTATATCAGTAATCATAGTAATTAAATTGAAAATTGAACATGATAATACATGTTCAAATAAACATTTTGTTGAGGAAAATCTCTTCATTAGTATAACAGTCAATGAGTGTTGAGAAGAGATCAGTTTGCTATGACTAGAAAACTCTCTTTTCCCACACTCAAAGATTCCAAATAATGCCCAAGTTCCATTATATTAATTAAAGTTATTTGATGGGTATTCACACCGTGGACAGTGCTCTGTGTGTCATGTAAATCCTTACATTAATATATTGGCACTTTCCTTAATGAATCACCTTCAGTGTTAAATCAATTTAATAGCAGAAAAATGAATTAGAGATCAAAGAAAATGTTTCAGAAGGAATGTAGACTCATGAGAATGTATCATTAACATTATCTTTATTGAACCGAAGGAAAAATAATCTAATATTAAAATACACAAATAACATATTTGTAATGTTATATTCCTATGTCCTACATTGTAATTGGGTGTCTATTGAGTCAAAGAAATTACCCCTAGGAAAATCTAATCCACCAGCCAACAGAATTGAAAAGCGAGCTTATATTTATACACTCATAATGTTTAGTAGAAATGCAGTTTTATAATTAAAGATCAGTCAGAAGAGAAGCTGGGAAAGCAGGGGTCAAAATAATGATGTAATTTTCACAGGGTCTTCACTGTTCTCTGGTTACCAACTAGGCATCATTAGAAGGCAACTCTTTTATATCTCCAGGACATGGTTTAGCACTATTAAGAGTAACTTAATTACAACACTAACTACACTCCAGGGTGCATGTGTGATTAATATCAAAGTACCACCTGACATCTATACTATTTTGAACTTCTTAATTCTCACATATAAAGCACTGTCTTTAATAGAATCCTAGGGATCCGAAAGAGTTAATTAAAAAAGCAGACTGCCAGTCTGATTTATATTTTTAGTACAAAAGAGAAAACTATAGATTTCTATGTAGATATACCTTCCTTGAAATGCTAAACAAAGTATATCAGAGGCTGCTATGATTTTTATCATGAATTTGCCAGTATAGCTTATATTTTTTGGCTGAAAATTATTCATATTTTTTCTTTAGTATTTTAATTGGGAATATTTTTTCTTGATCAGAATGTTTTCTGATTATGTTTTCCCCATTCCAAGTCCTCACAGAGGTTCTAAGGTTTGATGAAAAGATGAGATGCAAAATAATAAAAAAAAAACAGCAAAAATCATGTCAAATAGACATAACTAAAATGCTGAAAGAAATTGGTTAAGCAGGAAGTTAAGATACTCTGAGTCAATGGTTAATAAATTAGTAATATATATATATATATATATATATATATATATATATATATATATATATATTTCTAGTTTGGATCTCAGGAAAATGGGCATAACTTATTTTAATAAAAATTGTTACAGGAAAAACGGAACACTTGTGGAAGCTACGGAAAAGTAGAATGTACAATGCAAGAGGGGAGATTGCTAAATCAGATGATAAGCAAACTTGCGTCTTTCTCATTGCATGATAGATGGGTCAGAGCCCACACAAAGCAGCTTGCAGAACAATGGGAAGAAACACCTGCTCCCAGCCTGCTGGTAACTACAGAAATGAGAGTAGGGATGGGAAATTAATTAATGTAAAGAGCCAGTCTTCAATACCTTGAGAAGGTGTCTGGCACATGTAAAGTCATTAAAGAAGCCAAGGTGGGCTAAATCCCCAGAGAGAGAAGACATCTTCCAGAGAGTCTGGCAGGAAGTACATTTTGGCCACTAGCCAAGGAACTGAACAGAAACAGCAGAAGGTTTAATACTGATTTGCTTTTGGCAATGATTAGACAAAATAGCCCAGGAAAACATAGGAGTTCGCAAGCAAATAGGGATGAGAATGAGGCCACATGACACTTGAAAAGTAAAACTCACGTGGAGAACACTTATTCATGCAGCCCCTTAGAGAATACATAATTGTTTATTTTGCAATTCTCATAACACTTCAATCATCCATGTTATTTTATTTTCCGGAAGATCGTGAAAAGTAAGTCTCCAGCACTTGCTTCCATGAGAAATAGAGCCTTAAAATCCAGCTCCTTTGTCTCCTCCGCCTAACCCTGCTCATGGCTCATCAAGGCATAGTCCCAATCTCCGTGTGTTTTGAATGCTTTTATCATATGAAATCTTTCAAGCTTTCTTTCAATTCCTTGGCCTTTGTTACATTGCTACTGTTACATGTGGAAGCATTTTCTTTACCTTCTCCAAACCACTGAATGCTTGTCTTTATTTTTTCCCTAGGGGGAAACTCTAAAAATATAGACCATTTTTCAGTCATATTCTGGATTATTTTGAAAATCCATTTCTCCCAGAATAAATTATTCCCACGTCCCATTCATGACATTAACCCTACATTCATCAAGCCTTTTCCCTTTAAACAGGATGATAATCTCCATTCAGGTAAATTACAAACCTTTGTTTTGTGACACTGGGACTTCACTCCCTGTAACCTTTCTGCAGTTTTCCAGTTTTGTAAAACGTTTGCTGGCTCCAATTTTCTCTGTTCTTCATAGTTCTTAAAGACACAAGACAGAATGAACTACTCCAACCTTAGGTTTGGCCTGAATCACATAGCATTTTCTCTGCTACCATTAGAGGTGGTGTGGATACTTTATTGCTTGTTTCTTATTTTCATTTTGCCTTAAAGTTTAGAGTTATTTTCATTTTTAATGTTTCAGATCCCTCTGACATCCGTTTCATTTTGAAGGGGAGATACATTGAATAGTCCTCACCTCAATTATATGATGTATATGAAGATTTGCAATTCTGGAAGAAGGGAGACATGATACTGCATAATTCATCTCAATGAAAATTTGTAATATGTGTCTGGACATAATAAAACATCCTGCTGGTTTATCTAATGAATACATAAGTAGAACTTGTAACTTAAAAGAAGTATTTCACAAAGAAGGAAATGAAGAGTCATCAATGTCACCCACATTTTTGTAAGTGTAAATATTTTTGCATAGATTGAATAAAAGATCAGTTATCTGTCAAGAATTAGTGTTCAATATCTACTTAAAAACACCATACAACTAACACAGTGACATTTCCAAGTTATAGAACCCCATAGTCCAAAGACTCCTTACTGTTATTTGTAAATGAATGATATCATTACACATCATACTGTGTATTATGTTTTTCTATAAATCACTAACCTATTGAAGTTGCCTGAAGTATTTTAACAATTTCATTTAAGACAGAGGTAGTCTAATCAAATTTAACCAGCCCTGCTGTACCTCAAGTGATATCAAGGAAACTTAATTGTTTTATTAAAATTTTACTGAAAAAAAATCAGATCTCTAGAAATTTTGTTTCACTATTCCAAAAAAAATCAATTGTAATTAGTCCTTAGATTTTCATGTAATTTAAAATTGAACAAAGCTTCAAGTCACCAAGAAGTGATTTTTAATATTTGATGTTATATTAAATTCTTTTCTACTCAGAACAAGTATGTCTCCTAATAAGAGTTAATGCATTTCATAGATAGCTCATTACTGATCTGACATATGATTGAGAAGTACAGCACATACATACTAAGTCAACAAAGATTTTTAAGGAGAATATATAAAATATAGCATTTGTATTTTCATTAGCCTTATTTCAGTAATATTTACTATTAAATATTTTGTAAGCATTAAGTTTGTTTTGAATTCCAATTAAAAATGAAAAAGTCACATGAAAACTTCCAGTGAATGACTCTGAATTATTTAATAATACTAAAGAAAGTAAATGACAGAAAAAAATAAGGAAGTATACAACAAATATTTTCATTATATGTTAGAGTAAAACTCTGTAATACATAGGACAGTTACTATTAACTTTTAGATATGATGTGGTAAGCAGCATGTAGAACATAACAATAAAATAATACTTTAATATTTTAAGCAAACTATAGTCTTGTAAAATAGTTGTAGATGTTTACTGTTTATATTATATTTCAGTCAATGCTTGAATTATGATTTATTGGTTTCACAGAAAACTGCATCTCGTAGCATAACTTATTCTTCGGAGATCTTGGGTAGACTCCTAATCAAATTTGCTCAGGTAACACTTAATAGACTAAGAAGGTTAATTTTTAATGTCTTTTATATTTTAAAGGTGCTCAAAATATTATATTATTAAATATTTAATAACATCATTACAAAAATTTTAAACAATTCATGCCCAAACCCTAGAGGCATAGAGATCACTACTTCTGGCTCCTGAAACACTAAACAAGTCCACAGAGATTTATATATTTTTTCATAATTTACTAATGTGGTTTAAGTTGTTGCTAGCATTGCAAAAATATAGGGAAAAGGCACAGATGGGACTGCTAATTAAAAAGTCTCTTGTGAGAGCAAATGGGTTCCTTGGTGATGTTTTGAACAAGTTTATGTCATTTAGAAAAAAATTCGGAGTACACAAAACCATGAACTTATCAACATGATGTACCTAGGAGAATGTACTTTTTTTGATCCCTGAAGACCATGTACAGTGAGGAAGACAGAAGGAAAATTTTTACATAGGTGCATTTGTATTTTTGCTTAAATAAACCATATTTCTGTTAACATAAAATTCATGTTTATTTTTGGACAATGTAAACTTTTGATTTTAAAAACCTATTGATAATCATAAAATGACAGGTGTTGTAAGATTTTCAGAAATTTTATAGCTCAATAATATTCAAAATAGAATAAAGTAATCATAATATGATTTTACTCAAAACTTTTAATTTTACAGGAATTTAAGTAAAAGAATTTATCATGGACTTCTAATCAATTGTAAAACTATGAAGATTCAAACATGTTCATAGCATGTGTTGGTTGACATGAAAATATTTTGTACTTGATGCACAATTTTTGTCTGAGAGCATTAGAAACATTATTAATCAACTATATAAACATAATATGCTACTGTGTACTCAAACGGAAATAAGTTATTATGGATACTAACTTTAGAAATAGCAATTTAGCATATGTGAAATCAACTAACATTTTGTAACTTCACAACTAAATCAAGATTTCCCAACACCTAAAATTTATAACTAGTTAGTCGATTAACTTAGTGAGCAAACTGGCTTTGTAAGCATGTAAATTGAGTTACTGTCTTCTGTAAGATACATGCCCTCATATTCATGTGAGAGGCAAAAACATACTAACACATATTGCCTATCATTCTCCTGAGCAAGTGTGTATAATTATCATCAGGAGAAGAATAATTTAAGTATAGGTTTATTTTCTGTCATCCTTAATGTTTACTGAAATATTAGACACTGAAAATATTTTTCATTATTTGTTTAATTTATGATTTAACATATTTTCATTCAGTCTTCATTGTGTTCCTGCCCCTAAGAGTGTCAAGTGCTCATATAATCATGTGACCTTTTATTAGCTTTATTTATTTTTCTCATATATCTATATTTCTTTATTTATTTTAATGAAAATAGATTTTTCTCTCACACATCTAGAACAATGTTTCCCCTTCCTCTACTAATCCCAGCTCCCTGACATCTCCAATCTCCCCAGATCTACCCATCCTCCATTCTCTTCAGAAAAAAAAAAAAAAAGATTATTAAGAGACCATAGACAAAAAAGACAAAAAAAAAAAATAGACAATACAAAGCCCTCATTTCAAGGCTGGACAAGGCAACCAAATAGAAAGAAAGGGGCCCCAAGGGCAACAAAAACAGTCAGAGATATCATATCAACCTTCAATCCTCCTTTTTACCAGCTAAACTATTGACAGACTCATGGGGACTTAGACTAAACAGACAGCCAGGAAGCCTTCACAGGGCTGACCTAGGCAGTCTGCATGTATGTTAGAGTGTACAGCTTTGTCCTTTTGGGACCCGTAAGAGTGGGAAGAGGGACTGTCTCTGAATATTTTACAGGCTTTTGGAACCCTACTGCTCATACTGGGTCACCTTGATCAGCCTTGATCATTCTACCATAGGGAATGGTCTCCAAACAGCTAGATCACGAACCAGGGACAGATTCTGGTTCAACTTTTAGGGGATAATCAGATAGACCAAGCTATACAACTGTCTCTCACATGCAGAGGGCCTAGGTGGGTTCCATGGAGACTCCACAGTTGTGGCGGCTCTAGAGTTGATGAGTTCCCTCTCTAACGACATAATGGCTCCATCTATCATGATATCACTTTCATTGCTCTCCCATTCTGTTCCTCTCCCAACTCAACTGATCATTGAGAAATTGTGAATGATCAGTTGATGTGTTTGTGGGAGTTTGTCTTCATTATCAATTGATATATAAGCCATCAGCCTACAGATGGCTTTACCACCAATCGACAAAAGGTACTGGGTTGTAAAAAAATGCTATTAAAGCATGAATTTGTGTATGAGCCAGAGGTAGCCAACAAGCAATATTTTTCCTTGATTACTGATTTAAGTTCTTGCTTTCCCTTCCTGCCCTAATTTTCCTTTAGAATTGAAGTGCAAGACAAATAATTGTTTTCAACTTGAATTTGCTTTTTGTCAGAGTACTTTTTCACAGCAACAGAAAACAAGCTAAAACAGAAATTGTCATCACAACAGATGAGTGTTGCTAAGATGGACCTACCCATATGACTTTTTATGCTTTTGGCCTATTTTGGTGAAGAATGATGGAGAACTTTGAACATTTACGGTAGAAAATTCATCAAGTGGGCTAAGATTAATTAGTTGTTGTTGTGGTAACTGGGAAGGGAATGTTGAGGCAGACGCAGACAGTGAAGCACTAGCTGATAAGTTTTCATACTGATCAAGAACTTAATTAGGAAATAGACGGGGCTACTTGTGTGATATTTGACTAAGATGTGTGTATGTTGGTAATGTTTTTGTTGAAGAGAACAAACTGTGATTTAAAAGGACACAGCAGTACTAAGTTGAAAACAATACTTCATTAGGGAAGCAATTTAGTGGTCAGCTGTGATTAATAAGTGATCAACCCCATTAAAATAGAATCTCCTACGCCTTTAATCCCAGCACTTGGGAGGCAGAGGCAGGCAGATCTCTGTGAGTTCAAGACCAGCCTGGTCTACAAGAGCTAGTTCCAGGACAGGCTCCAAAACCACAGAGGAACCCTGTCTCGGAAAACCAAATAAATAAATAAATAAATAAATAAATAAATAAATAAATAAAATAAAATAGAATCTCCTGGGAATTAGTAAGCAAAAAGAAACTATGATCCAATGAGTTCAAAGCTAAATCTCAAGCTGAGAGTTGAATTTTGCAATGTGTAAAACTCACATACAGTGTATTAGTTTGAAGAAATGAGAGATATGAGGTGGAGTGGATCATGAAGAGAAGCTGAGTTTAGCCTTTTTGACAGGGTTAGACTAGAAAAGAGCCATTACCAGTGGTCACCAGTTAAGGTTTATTTCAGTTTCAATGACTACTCAGGACACAGGAGACAGGAAAGAGTAGTGTATATGTCAAGGACAGCAATATTGTGGAGTGGAGCCCACATACACATAAGACAAGCTTTCTGTGTTGTGTATTATATTACTTAAGTAATGGGATTGTCCAAGGCATTTTGAAATAGAAGACTTCACAGTGAATGAATCCCAAATGCTGAACAGTGAATTCTGGGACCATGGCTGGTTATGCTTAAGTCTGATTGTTAGTATGTTATAGATTTTTCTTTCTATTAAGAAAGCATGTAACTTGGTTTTGGGTGTAACATGGACATGATTGAAATTTACTTTTTTTTTCTTTTTTGAGAATTAAGGTATAAATACAAAATTTCCCGCATTTCTTTCCTCACTCCAAACTTTTCATGCTATTCTCGCAGTCCCATTTTCTTTACTATCATTGTTCCTTCTCTCCATGAAGAATAATTATTCATATGCCTTACTTATATCATTTAGTGTTCCTCACAAGAATATGTTTTAGGACTCACCATGGGTATTGTGTAACCAATTAAGGTTCTTATCCCTCTACTTCTTTTAGCAGTCATTAACTGCCTGAATGCCTTTATTTAGGTTTGGGGATTTTTGCAATTTTCTTTCATTTGCATTTTTATGCCAATTGGGCTGTCATTGTTCAAGTTTCCTTTATTTAGTCAAATTATTCAGATTTCATGAGTTTATTTTAAATTTTATACCAGGAAGACAAAATGTTACAACAATCTTCCCAATCCGCTGACCCTACAGTGTTGGTCCCATCAACTGTGTTACCGAGAGTTTAAGTATAGGTGTCATATTGTACATGAATCAACTTTAACTTAAAAATCCCATGTTTATTTCTTCTCTTCATTTTGACGAGCTGGAGTTTTCTCTAATGGCATCTGCTTTATTTGGTAGGAGTACAAACTACATTAACCTATGAGGATAAGCAATATTTTGTATACAGTTAATGATTAGGCAGATTTATATTTGTCAGTGGATGATTCTCCTCTGTGATCCATAAACTCTTTAGCCACAGGTAGTTGGTTAGGTTTACATAACTTACATGATCTAAGAGGAAACTTCCAATGAGAAATTGCCTAGGTCTGGTTAGTCTGTGATATTCCTTTGGGAGATTTTCTTCATTGTTCAATCCTCCTCTTCTAGTGAGAGTGCAAACTTGTACAGGCACTTTGAATATCAGTTTGGCAGTTTCTCAGAAAACTGGAAATCAGTTTATCTCACGATCCAGTGATTCCTCTCTCCGGCAACTCGCTAGGAAACTTGCTCAACAATGTTCATAGCAACATTGTTTGTAATAGTCAGAAACTGAAAATAACATAGATAATCCTCAATTGAAGAATAAATAAAGTGTATATTTACACAATGAAATATTACTCAGATGTAAAAAATTGACATTATAAAATTTGCAGGCAAATGGATAATATTATTAAAAAAAATCCACCATGAGTAAGTTAATCAAAATCAGAAGAAATAACTTGTTATGTACTCACTCATAAGTAGATACTAGATGTAAAGCAAAAAATAACCAGTCTACAACTTCAGAAGAGATAGATAACTAGGAAGACCCTAAGAGAATTATTCTGGGAAAGGGAATTAGATGAGATCTTCTGGGTAATTTAGGGGTAAAGAGTGGTCAGTAGAGAACAGAGAATGGGATCAGAATATGAGTGAACATGATGATTGGTCTAGGTGGGGGAAGAATAGTGTGGGAGAGCAATGAAAGTGAGATCTTGATAGAGGGAGTCATTATGAGGGTAGGGGGAAATGTGGTGCTGGGGAAATTCCCAGAAATCCTCAAAGATGAACCCAGCAAAGACCCTAAGCAATAGTGAAGAGGGTGCCTGCACTAGCCTTTCACTCTAATCAGATTGGTGAATATTTCAAATGTAGTCATAGAGTCTTCATCCAGTAACAGATGCAGCCATAAGCAGAGATATGTCCGCAACAAAGCATCAGACTTATCTCTGGGAATCCAGTCAAAGAGCAGAAAGAGGAAATATATGAACAAGGAATGTCAGGATCATAGTGGAGAAATCTACCCAGAAAGCTGAACCAAGCTCTAGGGAACTAATACCCACCACAGTTGTGCGTCCTCCATGGGACCAACCTAGGCTCTCTGCATGTGGGAGACAGTTGTGCAGCTTGGTCTATCTGATAAGGCCCTGGCAGTGGGACCAGGATCTATCCCTAGTGCATGATCTTGTTGTTTGGAGTCCATTCCCTATGGTAGAATTCCTTAATGTGTGTGTGTGTGTGTGTGTGTGTGTCAAGGTTGCTTGGCCATGCCTCAACTTTTTTGATTTCTAGTAGTCCTTACTTTTCCTTTGGGAGGAGTAAACAGGGTGGCCTTGGGGAGGGAGTTGTAGGGGTAGGTGTGGGAAAGAGCTGTGAGAAAATGTTGCTGCATTCCTAAGGGTCTGAATGCTTTAAATTCCCTGAAATCTAAAATGAAATACTAAAGTCATCTCCATTATCATTTGATTACAGACACATTCATGGACAAGTAAATAAAAATCCCTCACTAGAAAGGAACCAAAATATCACAAACTCAGTATCTAAAACTTGGTATTTCAGGAGCTCAGAATCTAGATATTTCTTTTCCTTCATTTTTCTCAGTAAATTGATTTGCCTTTGTTGTCATGAATTTAGTGAAAATAATAAAAGCCATATGAAAGCTTCTTTGCTTGCCCAGGAGAGACAGGATATCAAATACATTTTTTTAATTTTACAAATCTTAAATTTTAAATTTAAATATATTTGATATTGTTCCTTGATTCATTTAAGATCATATAGCATTCTTTTTCTCAAATATACTTTCTTTTATGTTTCTGCAACAAATATCTCAATATATGATGTAGAACTTTATATTCTGCTTTGTAATATCTGCTTTATTTTCTCTCATTTTTGAAATATTCCATAGCCCTTGATATTCTTCCAGACGACCATGGATCTAGTTCCTAAATCTCCGTAATGGTTCAAAACTATCTGTAACTCCATTTACCAGGGATCAAATGTGTTTTTCTGACCTCTGACCTCTCTGTGAACCAGGCATGCATGTGATGTACACAGACACATTCAGGGAAACATTCATATGCATAAAATAAAACAATCAAATATGAAACATGAGAGAAAATAAGATAAAATTGCAGAAATTAAGGAGAATAGGAATTACAGAGATACATACAATAAGCACATGCACATGTACGCACCAGTTTCCCTGGTATAATGGCTAATGCTCTGGAATCTGAATTGAGGGATCTGAGTTTGTATATCAGTGGAACTTTTTCCTTGAGGAAGAGACCTGGTCAGTCGTCCTAATGAACTCAGAACATGAAATACAATGCAATAAGGCTGCCAATGCGTTTTCAGCCTTGCTGGGGGCATGTTTCACTTTGTGTGTGTGTGTATGTGTGTGTGTGTGTGTGTGTGTGTGTGTGCATAGAAAACTGTAGAAGGGAAAAAGTATTAAGAAATTCAAGGGGTAAAGGAGTTAAAACCTTTACTACAAAAGATTTAAAATTCCAGATCACATGTAAGGAGAGTTTACTAAAAAGCTCTATGTCATTCTCTTATTAATGCAAGCTGTGAATCTTTGTTTATTTAATAATACAATAATACATTCTGTAATTTTCTTTCTGTGTTTAAGTTTCTCTGAGAGATATCTATGTATCCTTTAATATGCTTTGATTTTACTTTCAGTTTGTATTCTCAAACAAAATCACTGGAAAAGTTGATCAAATATTTGTTATTATAGCATCTCCAGAAATAACTAGGTAGATGATTGGCATACTTGACTAATTTAAAATAATCATTAAGTTTAGGGTGTACACTTTGAAACTTAAACTAAATACAAAAAATGCGCATAGATTGTCTTATAACATATTACACCTTTTCTGTCATCTTTGCCATCCAAATGGCATCAATATCTATATATCCCTTTATTAATGTAATGTAAATCTGTGTTCATTTATATGTAATTGAGTAGTAAAGGATCTAAAATTCAGATGAATGCATTTAAACACACTTTTTGGTACATGATATAAATTTAATATTATAATTAATTGGTAGTCCAAAAATATTTTCAAATATGGAAATAAGTTATTTTGTAATTGGTTTAAAAGAGAAAGAAAATTTCATCAAGAATTATCATTTCCTTTTTAAGTTTCTTTTTAATTTTTCACGAATTTTGTGTATGTGTGGTGGTGACCTAGGAGATCAGAGGACATCAGATGCACCTATAGTTAGATGTGGCTGTGAACCACTGATATGAGTATGGTAACTGAACAAGATCTTCTGCATAACCAAAAGAGCACTTTTCTTTACCCCCTGAATCACACACTCAGGAGTCCCATAGAAGCACTAAAGCTAAAGTTATAATACATATACGCAGAGGACCTGGTACAGACACATATCAGCCCTGTGTTTGTTGTTTTAGTCGCTGAGTTTATATGAGCATTGCTGCCTTGTTGTCATCCACTCTGGATCTTACAATTTTTTCACCTTTTCTTACTGATTTCTGAGGAATGAGAATTTGGAGAAGAGTATTTAAAGCTCTGCAACAAGTTGTTTCAAAGCCAGGACAAAAGGCTATTCAATATATTTAACCTATTTAAAATATCAAGAAATATCAAGGCAATAAAATATCTCCTCTCTCTCTCTCTCTCTCTCTCTCTCTCTCTCTCTCTCTCTCTCTCTCTCTCTCGCTGTATGTGTGTGTGTGTCACTGCATGTGTGTATGTGTGTGTCTCTTTATTACCACCTGCTGCAGAAGTAACCTCTCTGATGATGGCTGATTAAGGCACTGATATATTACTAAAATGAATGAAAAATAAAGAATGAATGAAAGGAAAGGGAAGGGAAGGAAAGGAAACATAAATGTAGGAAAGGAAAAAGAAATGGTCATGACTAGCCGGGCGGTGGTGGCGCACGCCTTTAATCCCAGCACTTGGGAGGCAGAGGCAGGCGGATCTCTGTGAGTTCGAGACCAGCCTGGTCTACAAGAGCTAGTTCCGGGACAGGCACCAAAGCTACAGAGAAACCCTGCCTCGAAAAACCAAAAAAAAAAAAAAAAAAAAAAGAAATGGTCATGACTGCTCCTAGGTACGGTGGAGATGAAAGTTTATTATAGATATATGAGGAGCATAGCCAGAGGCAGGTACGTCTGGGAGGGTCCAGAGAGGACATGGTCAGACTGAGATGGTCATGTGGGTAGAGGGGAAAGTAAAGAGAGAGGGGAGAGAGACCAGGTGCAGCAGCCAGGAGCCAGGAGCCAAAAGGTGTGGGTAAGCAAAATGTCTGCAATATATAGGGAAAAATCTCTGGAGTAAGGGCATCCCAGTTCCTGGGCCTGCGAGTTCAGGGTAGAGGGCAGTGTATGTCAGCAATACCCTGTAATAGGTAAGTACTAAGGAATGCTGGGAGAACTTGGAGGCCAGGTGTGTCTTGATATTTTGAATAGTTTAAATATATTAAAAATCCTTTTGTCCAGGCTTTGAAACAACTTGTTGCAGAATATTATTTGGAGTCCCTTTATTGCTGCATTTATTTGGACCTGCAGTATTTGGTTTTATCTAGGTATCTAAGATACTAGTCTTTCGTTCTTGGACATTCAAACTCTGAAAGGTGCAATTTCCATCTCATGGAGTGGGCCTTGATCAAATTTAGTGCCTGCATTGCCTTAGTATATTTTGCAGGCAGGGCAGATTGTCAATAAAGGCTCTATGCCTGAGTTAGTATATATGTTTTTCTCTCTCTCTCTTTTTTTTTTAACAGAAAGCATTTAATTCAGGGCTCACAGTCCCAGAGGGTTAGAGTTAGTGGCCATCATGACATGGAGCACGGCAACAGGCACACATCTGGACAGTTATCTGTTAAAAGACCTCGCTGTACAAGACTGTCTTTTGGGTCAAATTTGGTTACTATCATCAGGAGTTCAACTGGGCCTGCTCATCAAAGTTCATCACCTTCCTTCATAGAGAGAGGGGGTAAGAGTGTTAACAGCGACTGTTTTTTATTTTTGGTTCCTGGCTGCCCAGACCCGAATAACCACACAAAACCTATATTAACTGGAACACTGTTTGACCAACGGCTTAGGCATATTTCTAGCTATCCCCCATATCTTAAATTAATCCATTTCTAGTAATCTATGCATCACCACTGGGCTGTGACTTACGGGTATTGTTCTGGCCTCTTTCTCCTTTGGCAGCTATATGGCATCTCCGTGACTCCATCCTCTTTCCTGTTCTGTCTCTGATTGGATTTCCTGCCTTTCTATGCTTTGCCCTGCCAAAGCATATGCTTCTCTTTGGGAAGCCTTCAGAGTAGCTTCCTGTACAAAGACACTAGAAGATGGGGGTGAAGATTCTATGTAGGCACAAGCTTGACTTCTCCATGTAATGTGGGTTGTGCAGGTGTTGTCTGTATCAATGAGGCCTAGCTGTCCATTTACAGTGCCAGAAGTAGACGATCTTTTGATCCTAGTTGAGGATATGAAAATCAATCAAAATGGTAAGTTCTAATTATTGACTTTGTTTATTGTTTCTTGCACTGCTGTTGAAGCATGTACTACAAAATATCTGATAAATTTTAACTACGGAAATGAAAAACATGTGAAACAGAAGACAACCATTCTCGTGGTTTTTTGGGTATCTTTTCCTTCTGCTGGCTTGTTACTTCCAAATTAGATCTTATTTTTAATATTATAGTATGTTTCATTGTGTTATATTTTGTTGTTATCTCTGAGTAGCCTGTTCTTTATAAATGAGAAACAGAGAGTTAACCCAGATGGAAGGGGAGGTAGGAAAAAACTGGAAGGTGTAGAGATAAGGGAAACTGTACTCAGAATATACTGTATGAGAAAATAATTTATATTTACTAAAATGTGGGAAAAAGAAAACAAACAGTTCTCTACAGAATAATAATAAAATAAATAAAAATCCACAAGATCTCCTGAGTAAATTGGGAGCATGGGGACCTTAGGGGAGGGTCAAAGGGGAGGGGAAAGGCAAGGAGGGGAGCATAAAAAAATGTAGAGCTCAATAAAATAATCTAAATATTACAAAATAATCAAAGAAGGAAAAACACAAGAGTCACAAATAGATGCAGACACACATATTTACAACGTAGAAATCACATAAACCCCAAACTGGAAATCATAATATATACTTAAAGGACCTGTAAGCTAAGGAATCCCCTCCACTTATAATAACAAAAAGATTCCCCCACAAAAAAAATGTCACTGTGTTGGTTTTGTGTTGGGCATCTACTGATCATGGGACTTAGGCTTAAGCATGTTTTTTTTTTTTTTCCAGTAAGACTCTCTGAAGAAAACTATGTTTTTATGTTAAGTGTCGGTCAGTTGGAGATTGCTTCTGGTTAGAGAGATGGGTGACCTGGACATCTTGTCACAAATGAATTTTCTAGTAACAGGATCGGTTTACATCTAACTAAATTCTTCGCCAAAGGGAAGACATGGAAACAACCCAGGTTGTTGCCGAGTTTATTGGTGATTCTCCACAAATTGAGAGTAAGGCCCTACTGCTGAAGACAATATCTATCTACACAATGCATTGAACACAGAGTAGTTGATCTGGTCCCTAACTAGAGCCTTAATGCTATGGACTACTATTCATGATGCCATAACCAACCAAATCAACAATAGTGAATTGTCTACAAGTTATGTTGTTTTAATAGTTGAAGAAAGCTCATGAGACTTACCAACCAATGTCTGACTGAGTTTAAGGCTTACTTCATAAGATGGAATGCATACCCATCTGTGTTTGGGAGTCCAAGAACCTGAGACTACACAGGTCAATGACCTAGGGAAAAATCATTTCTTATTTATTAAAATTACATCCATTGTTCTCTTGCATATCCTTCAGGATCCTCACACATATGCCTCCTTTCTCTCATTCAAATGTGGAGACATGGCCTCTTCTCTCTCTAATCCATCTCTGCCTCTCTCTCAAACACGTGTGTGCGCACACACACATACACACATACACACACTAACAATAACCAGCTCAGTATGAATTGTGTTACTCAATTTCTGTTTTTAGTCAGATATGACCATTCAGTATTAGATAACCAATTGCTGTGCTCTTCTTCTTAGGAAAATAATATGTCTGACACTCATATAATATATATATATATATAATATATATATTAAAACATCTTATATTTTGCATTCAGTGATTTTGTTCCTATAGATTTTCTAACACAAAGTAAGTCCTTTCATTTCTCACAAATAAAATAGTCTTTATGTCATGAGTTTTCTGTTCTCAGTTATAACAGCTCCACACCTTGGTTGGTATAAGCATCTGTCTGCTAAAGAGCAAAGGAAGAATTATAATTTTTCTTATTAAGCACTGATCAGTTTTCTTAACTATAAGTAATTATACTTTACTATTTTTAGTAGTAAAAATACATTAGAGCAAATTTGGATTTAAATTCTATTGCTAAATACAATCATTAAAACCTATCAATTCCTTATTTCAAATAAGCTTGTCACATATTCCATTGTCATATTCTTGAAGATATAATATTAGTATCATGGAGATATCACACATATAAATTTATATTTCTCCTTTACAATGTATTTATTAATTCAGAATCACTATACATTTCCTTATTATAGAATAAAAGAAAGATTTATAAATATTCCTATGACTTTAAGAAATATTTTTATAAACTGTGCTCAATGAACACATTTATATATTTTAGTATTTCTAAACTCCCTTTTAAATGTATCTAATAATTTCATCTTATCTTTTTTATCTCTTTATTTTAACTTATTTTTGTTTTAGATAATGCTTTTCTTACAGAAGTCCACTCAGCAAGCATACTGCTTTCAAACAATAAGCAGAGTAACCCTCATCCATTTCAGCATCGAGAGTACATTACATAATTAATTTATGTATGTATCTCAGTTACAAAATGCCTCTAAAGTGACACCTCAGAGCTGTTAATGAGATTGTCTCTTGTAAGAAAATCTGGTAATAGGATCAAACCAAATTTGATTACTCAGAGATAATGGCAATCGAAATTTAATTAATTAATTTTCAAATTACCCTTCACCATCAAAAAATTGAAAGTTAACCAGAAAGGAAGATTAATACTGGTGATGAAATATCATATTTTAAGATCAAAGATTAGAATTTGAAAACAGGAGCACTGACAGAACAAAAGTACCTCTGTTTGAAAAAGACATTTGAAAGGAAATTATTTTAAACCACGTCAACAACTGAGTCTCTTTGATCTTCTGTGGATACATTAGAGAGATCACTCTTCCCTCTAAACATTAAATGTTCAGTCTTATTGCCCGAAGGGCTCTTGTTCTATTTGTAATTTGTTTCTCCTTCAAGCCTACTAGAATGTCACATCGTGCATGGAGCTTTCTCAGCATAACTTTCCATTGTTCTTGCTGAATCCATCAATCTCCATATATAACTACACTCAGACATAAATGTATGTGTTTATCAAAATAACTCTGCGGTATGTAATGGAAATTTCTGTTTCAGCGAGATACAGTGACTTTTCTCAAAGAAGTATTTTTGGTAAAAGAACCTTAAATAGTTTCCCCATTTTTGAACAATGACCTGAAACATGGGATTCAGAGAATTCCTTGATATGT
Organism: Chionomys nivalis; assembly: GCF_950005125.1. Taxonomy (NCBI): domain Eukaryota; kingdom Metazoa; phylum Chordata; class Mammalia; order Rodentia; family Cricetidae; genus Chionomys; species Chionomys nivalis. The sequence continues at coordinate 26,511,209 of NC_080105.1, forward strand.
ATCAAGGGTCTTAATGAAGAATTGGTGAAATATTTAATGCACATAAAAATTAAAGCATCATTACAATTGGGGACATTATTGTTGCTAAGTATCAAGTCTTATACTATTGTTGCTAAGTACCTTCTGTGTGTGCATAATATACAGCTACCTGAATATTCTTCTCTGTTTTATATAAACCTTACCAAAGTAAAAGTGAAATAATTTTCATCAAATAATGTAATAAATTATACCATAAATATAAAGTTCTTTTAATTTATTCTATAATTTTGTTTCAGAAATTAAAATACACCAGATACCCATATTTCTGTAAGAAGAACACACAGAGTAAAATATAGACAAAATTCTTTCCTTTCAAAACATTTCATTCTTTCATTTTTTAATGAAGAAATACAATATTGAACATTTATATACACACAAGGAAAGTCTGTCAATAATTAGAGAAAACATTATGTCATAGATATTACTTCTTTGAGACAATGAATACAGTGATATAGAGAGCTGAAACAAGAATATCAGCCAGGAAATATGGGTCTCAAAATCTGTAGCTAAGCTAGTTCAGGCAAAGACCATGGAACAAGCTGCAATTTGAATCCATCATTCATTTTCTCTTTTTATTATAAATACTGAAATTCGAAATGTAAACAAAATGCTTACAGATGTTTACTGCTTTCTACAGTTTTATATGTGGTATTATGAAGCAAGAACTTGTGATCTATGAATGGAAGTTAAAATATCAAGTCATATATCTGAAGGAAGGAATTTCATCTCTCTCTGAGTTGAAACACTTTTATAATTTCTCAGCTTTATTAAGGTGGGAAACCCATGCCTATTTCATGAGATCATTCTACCAGTTGTATAATTTTTTTATTTATTTTTTATTCTTTTTTAATTATTATTTCCACCTGCTCCCCGTTTCCCATTTCCCTCCCCTCCCCCCAAATATTGCCCCCTCCCCCACTCCCCTCCCCCTATCCCCACTTCTCTTTTCCACCCCCCACACCATTCCCCCTCCCTCTCCATACTGAAGAGCAGTCCAAATTCTCTGCCCTGCGGGAAGACGAAGGTCTTCTATCTATGTCCAGGAAGGTGAGCGTCTAAACAGGCTAAGCTCCCACAAAGCCAATTGTATAATTTTATCTTTTCCTGAGATATTAATATAAATATTGTAAATTGTATATATTAATTTGGGATATTTCTGGTCAGCTGCAGTCACAGTCAGTTAAGACTGACTCCAAGTTAAACACAGGATCATGAGTTTTAGCTTATACCTAGGTTTTGCAATGAATTATCTTTCTAAACAAAGCAATTGGTTAAATGAACTACATTAAAAGCAATATGACTTTCAATTTGCGGAAATATTGTGAGTGAAAAACCATCTGTGTTTTCTGTTTACTTATTCAGGTGAGCATGAGTCTATTTATAATGCTGATTAAGATGCAACCACTCCCCTCCCCCAAATAAGCCCAGGTAACTAATTTACCATGAATGCTTAGATGACCCCAATCTATTCCACAAAAGGAAGAATAATTTTATATGGTGGGAATTAATGGATTATGAACCATTCATATTAAAAGTTGACATGACAATTTGTACAATACTAGATTTTTCAAAACAATAACATTGTGTATAAATTAAAAAAAACTTATTAGAAAATCAATGTGTTTGAAAAGTAGTGTGACTGCACAGAGATGATGGAGATACCCGAGAAGAAAGTAGTGATTGACTTATAGATGCCTTACAGACCTTGTAAGTCATTATCATTTAATTTTTTTCAGTGGAAAATTTTCCTATAGTAAAGTAATTTAATTTCTTTATATAGGAAAATTTTGATGATGCATGCAGAAATGCAATGAAGTTAATTCGTGTAGATGAGAAACTGATAAAGTGTGAGCCAATAGTGAATCCAAAATAATTTAGGTATATTCTAATCTACATCATTTTGAGGTTTTAATATTTAACTATTCATTCAAAGAATAACTAAACATAAATATCTCTATGATTTTTGTATACTACAAATATAATGATTATAAGACATGGTATATAACTTCAAAAACCTGTGATTAACACTTAATGGAGATAATATGAACTCAGAATAAGTGCTACATGTAGAAGAAAATATAACTCACATCATTTTTATCATGCTTTCATAGGGTAAATACAATTTAATATAAATAATGTAATTACTGACTACTTCAGCAGACTTGGGCTCTTTAAAGATAAAAACATGGTCAACAAAGTGAATGGTATAAGTGAGCTTCCTTCAATATATGGCATACTGGCTTTATTCAATGTAAGTCATAAATGCATCATGCTAAAAAGATGGCAACAGGATTTAAATTATTTTTTATTATTTATTTAGTTAGTTACTTAGGTAGTTGTGTGAGTGTCATGATTATGCAACAGCCGCTGTGTGAAGAAAAGAGTAAATGTATGAAAGTCATTTTTTCCCCGTCATATGGTTCCTAGGAAATAAATTTAGGTGTTCAGATTTGGCAACAAAGTGTCCTCACACAGTGAATCTTCTGAAAGGTCTAGTCTCAAAGGCCTGATCTGAATAATTTTTTTCTCAAAACCTGGTATCAATAATTTTCAGGCTTATACAATATCTAAAAAATTATATTACATTCAACAATATCTTCTGTGTTGTCTATGTCTAATATATGTCTAGATTAAAAACATGGTCATGGAGACAATATTTTTAATGCCATCATCAGCAAAAGAACATCTACCTTCTCCATTGAAGCAAGACTTGTGACACAATTCACATAAGGTATTTTAACTTTCTGATAAGTTCCTAATTCAGAGAAAATGATATATTTTTTACTAGATATTGTTTGATTTGTAAAAAAATATCATTTTCAGAGTTTAATTATCCATTGAAAGTTGTTTTTATTTGATATTTTAAGATTAATTTAGAAAGACTCTATTTAACCCAATTTAAATCTGGAAAATAAACTTTACTCAAGTATTTTTATCAAAGTTTTTATTGTATCAGAAATATTGAACATGTAAAAGTTTTGGAAATAGGTTTGAAAAAGTTCACATGAATATTCTACTTCAGTATTAAGTGCTTTTCTTATCCTTAAATGTCATAAATCATGTCATAAAATATTAAGAATTGAATCAAATGCTAAGTGGGTGAACACAGAGGGATTATGATGGGTAGTTTGCTTTGGGAGTAATTATTTACTTCAGAGCTGTAACCATTCATAATAAATTAAAAAAATTTCATAATATTCATCTTCATGGCAGTGACACTAGTTCATATCAGTCACACAGACACACACAGACACACACACACACACTAACACACAAACACCCCAATGGAGAGGGTTTTGATTCAGAGAAAGAACGACTTCAGTCAAATAGTTAGGAAGATAGGAAAGGGAAATGGGGAATGGGAATAACCAAAATTCATTATATACAAGCGGTAAATTGTAAAAGAATTGAAATTTGAGAAAAATGAGCAAGATGGTTGGGGAGGAGAAGGACAGAGATGAAACGAAAAAAGGAAGAAAGATGGTGGTGGTGCAAGCACAGCAGTGCTGGATGCATTCAGTTTCTTCTTAATGCTTAGATTTGATTGGGAAATGCAGAAGATGTGAGAACCAGCTCACTTAACACATCAAATCACTTCAGTATTTGTGTTTTGATAAATACACAGATATAAACATCATGAAATACATCTTAATATCTGAAATAGTTAAACATCGATTATATGCCAATAAATACAACCATATCCAAGGAACAGAAAACTATACTGGTTATGATGTGAATTGTATATTATTTTCTGTATTAATAAATTTTACTGATATTGTACCACATTTTAAAGTTATTAAATTAAAATATAAATCAGCACACAACATTTTCATTTCGAAATAGTTGACAAATTGTAATACCACAAAAATCTAAACAATTAGTTCGGTGTTTGCACTGAAATTGTCATATAATGACATAATATGACATAATATTAAAGTAAAATTGTACTCTGTGTTGGCTGTAACCATACACAGCCTTTATTCTAAGGGGATGATGAGAGAGAATTGTAAGTTTTAGCCTAGGCTAGCTCATCTGTACATATATATATATATATATATATATATATATTTCAAAGTTAAAAAGATTTTATATATATATAAAATCTTTTTAACTTTGAAATTCTCAGAAAGAAGACTGTTGTTAGATTGAAGGTAGTACAAGAATTATGACTGATAAGAATTCTCTAAATGTAGAGGAATGGAATGGAGTACGTCCAAGGGTCAGTTTATCTTGTCTTGTCTTTATTTCCCATGCTAGTTACTCACTGGTCACCTCTGTTTCTGACCTAATAATGTTTGAACTATTAGATAAAAACCTTTGTTCAATGGGAAGAGACACCTACTGTCACACCTGACTGCCTGTTCTATCACTGAGATTCACATGATAGGAGAGAAAGGAACTTGCAATTTCCTTCTCAAGTCTACACCCCTGCTGTAGCATGCAAGACCTCCACACTCCACATGCAAGCATAAACACAATGAAGGTAAAATAAAACTGCAAATGATCCCCATTATATACAATAAAAATAAATATATTATCATGTGCTTGTTCAAGATTATCTCGGTAACATTCCACCCCTAAGCGCATGAGCTACATAGGCAGTTATTAAATTGCCTTGGAACTAACAGAAAGCTTCAAAGATGGCGATGAGAAGATTGCTGAGTAGTGAAAAGCAGTCGTTGCTCTTAGAAAGAACTCAAGTTATATTGCAGGTCCCACCATGGATGCAGCTCATAATCATCTATAACTTCAACTATCTAGGATCCTGCAAGCTCTGTAACCACCACTGTCACCTCCACATACATGCAGAAGCACACATACATACACATAAAGCTAACACACACACCAAAACCAGTATAACAAGAAAGGATTTTTGCCTAAAGTCTTATTTACTTATTTGGTTTTTTGTTGTTGTTGTTGTTTACTTGGTTGGTTTCTTTATTCTTTGTTTTATTTTCTGTTTTTCAAGACTGCGTTTCTCTGTAGATTTTGAGTCTTTCCTGGAACTTATTTTGTAGGTCAAATTGGCTTTGAACTCACTGAGATTTGCGTGCCTCTGCCTCCCGAGTCCTGACATTAAAGGAACCTCTGAAATTATCACAATCCCTTACTTCAAGCTCTATTATAGAGCCACAGTACTGAAAACAACTTGGTATTGTCATAAAAATAGACAAGTGGACCAACAGCATCAAATTGAAGACCCTGATATTAATCCACATACCTATGTACACTTGAGTTTTACTAGAAGCTAAATTTATAAAATGGAAAATAGAAAGCATCTTCAAAAAATAGTGCTGACATAACTGAATGTTGATATGTAGAAAAATGCAATTAGATCTATATCTATCACCACGCACAAATTCAAAGTCAAAATTGATCAAAGACCTCAACATAAAGCTAGCCTCACTGAAGATCATTGAAGAGAAAGTGGGAGGTAACATTGAATGCATGGACACAGAAGACCACTTCCTAAATATAACACCAGTAGTACAAACACTGAGAGCAACAATTAATAATAAATGAGACTTCCTGAAAGTAAGAAGCTTCTGTGAGGCAAAGAACACAGTTTATAAGACAAAACAGAAACCCACAGAATGGGAAAAGATCTTCATTAACCTAACATCAGAGAAAGAACTCATCTTCAAAGTACATAAAGAACTCAAGAAACTAGACATCAAGCCGGGCGGTGGTGGCGCACGCCTTTAATCCCAGCACTTGGGAGGCAGAGGAAGGCGGATCTCTGTGAGTTCGAGACCAGCCTGGTCTACAAGAGCTAGTTCCAGGACAGGCTCCAAAACCACAGAGAAACCCTGTCTCAAAAATCCAAAAAAAAAAAAAAAAAAAAAAAAAAAAAAAAAAAACTAGACAGAAAATTGTCAACAGAAGAATCTCAAATGCTCTTCAACTGAAGAATGGATAAAGAAAATGTGGTACAACTTTGTGGTTTAAAACAATTACATCTTGAAATTTACATGCAAATGGATGGAACTAGATAAAACCATCCCGACTAAGGTAACCCAGACCCAGAAAGACAAAATTGGTATGTACTTATTCAAAAGTACATATTAGATGTAAAACACATTATACAAAGCCTATAGTTCAAAACCCCAGAGAAGTTAGGTAACAGAGAGAACCTTTACAGAAACATGTTTAATTCCCCCTGGGAAGGGGGTTAGACACGATGTCCTGAGGAAAATAGAAGTGTGGGGGGGTGGAGGGCAGAAGAAAGGGAGGGTTGGGGAGAAGGGAGGAGGGAGGAAAACATGAGGGAACTTTGGGTTGAGAAGAGGGAAGGTCAGAGAGGGAGAGCAGGAAAAAAGATACTCCGATCAAGGGAGAGATTTTGGGGCTAGCAAGAAGCATGGTAGTAGGGAAAATATCAAGAATTCATGAGAATAATCCTAGCTAACACCTTAAGCAATAGTGGAGAGGGTGCCTGAACTGGCCTTCCTCTGTAATAAGATTGATGACTACTTTAATTGACATCATAGAACCTTCATGCAGCAACTGATGGAAACAGATGCAGAGATCCACAATGAAGCACTAAGCCAAGATTCTAGAAACCATTACGAGAGAGGGAGGAGTGATAATATGAGCAAAGGAGTCATGGCCATAATGAGAATACCCAGGTCAGAAACAGCTGAACTACTCTAGTGAGATCTCACTGACTCGGGACTGATAGCAGGGCAACCTGCGTAGGACCAAACTACGCCTACTCTGTGTGGGTGATAGTTGTGTGGTTTTGGCAGTCTGTGGGGCCACTGGAAGTGGGACCAGGATTTGTCCCTAGTGCTTGAACTGATATTTTGGAGTCCATTATTTTTGGAGGGATACCTTGCTCAGCCTAGATATAGCTGGGAGGGCCCTGTTTCTGCCTCAAAGTGATGTTTCAGACTTGGTTTACTTCTCTTGGAAGGCTTACCCTTTCTGAGAAGTAGATGGAGGGCTGAGGTGTGGGGTGGGTGGGGAAGCAGGAGAAAGGAAGTAAGTGGGAACAAGGAGAGTTATGTAAAATGTGAAAATATTGTTTTATATAAATTTAATAATAAAAAGAAATTACTTAAAGGAACCAAGGAGCACAAAAAGAATGCAAAATATTATATATGTGTACTTTATTTTTGGTATGACTGAAGGTAAAAGAAAATGGTTTGGGTTCAGAAATGATTCTAGAATGTGAATTAGTTTTGCCCTAAAGAAAATAAATGTGATTGGCAGAATGCCATTTGTATGTTAGCATTAACAAAAGAAGAAGAAGAAGAAGAAGAAGAAGAAGAAGAAGAAGAAGAAGAAGAAGAAGAAGAAGAAGAAGAAGAAGAAGAAGAAAGGAATCAAAGTAAAAATAGATGCATAATGACAAAATTGGAAAGCTAAAATATGTCATAAAAAATGTCTGTAAATTTAAACATTATTTGGATGTGATGAGTTTTCTGTTAATGTAACTAAAGATTCCTTAGTGAAAAGTAAATGTAACATTATAAAACTTAAAACTAAACTCTAACAATAATAAGGTCTTACATTCAAAGAATGATATGGGTAACAGGAATATTATATTTTATATCTTTACCAAAAGTTCTATTCAATAGAGTTCAATTGGATTTAACTCAAGTGTCTCTTATATGAGAAGAAAAATATGCCTTGAAGTTGTTTATATGTTTTCTCATCTACATGATATCTTCCTTGGTTACAAATTGGTCAGTAGGAAACTCTATTAGAAAGATATAGCCACTCTTAGGCTACTTAATTTAAGTATATAACAATGCAATTTATTTAATGTTCAAATAACTAAATTTGCAAACTGATCTATTCTATGGAAATTTTATTGTACTTATTATCCACAATTTTCCAAATTGGAAATGAAATGAAAAAATGACACAAAAATAATTTTCAAATTATTATAGTTTTTTGCTTTCTTAGACAAAATACCCCATTTGTTCCCTCATGTCTAATATCTACTTCTTTTGGAAAACATGAATGAGTACATATAAAATAATTACTATCAATCCCACAAAAATAGATAAATGCAGGTATGAGACATCTCTGATGAAGAAAGATATCATTCACTGCTATAAAGGAACATATTTTGTGAGATTTAAAATTCAGAATTGTTTAAAGAGACTTCCCACAGTGAATTCCTGAATGATGAATAACTCATAGAATAATAACCGAAATGAAAGAACTTTATCAATAGGAGAGAGATACAACATCAAACTATCTATTTTACCCGAGGAGAAAGGAATCTATCAACTTCTACCCACTGCCTAAGCTATGAGACTTCAAGAGACCCATTTTTGGATTCATATTTCTCTCGTCAAAGCTTCCTCTAGTTCTGTGAACAGGTCATTGTGGACTTAAGGAAAGCTTTGTGATAGTCAACTCTAACTATATGAACAACTGAATAACCCAGGGTGAACTGCTTTGAGACTGAGCTCAAAACAGTTTGACAACATTTGAACTCTCATTCTCTTATATATATATATTTTATTTCTTTTTTCTTTTTCATTTTTAATATTATATTTTCTTTTATATTTAAAAAGAGAACAAACTATCTTTTATCATTTTGCATCCCAATCTCAGTACTCACTCCCTTCTGTTTTCCCATTCCCTCCATTCCCCCCAAGACAGCCCAAACTCCTCAGAGAGAGTAAGGCAGATTGCTTTGGGGAAGGTTCAAGGCCCTCCCTGTTGTATCTTGCCTGAACAAGGTATCCATTCAAAGATACCAAAAAGCCAATACAAGCAGTAGGGATAAATCCTGGTCCACTTGCAGTGTCACCACAGTCTGCCCCAGCCACACAACTGTCACCCATGTTCACAGGTCTAGTTGGTCCTTTGCTGGTTCTTTCCATTATTGGCTGTAGTTGGTGAGCTCCCATTAGCTCAGGTAAGCTGTTTCAGTGTGTGTCCCCATCATGGTCTTGACCTCTTTGCTCACTTTTCTCACTCTTCAACTGAACTTTGGGAGCTCAGCTCAGTGCTCCGCTGCAGGTCTTTGCCTCTGTTTTCGCCAGTTGCTAAATGAAGGTTTTATGGTGACATTTAAGATATTCATCAATCTTCTGTGCATTCAACTGTAATTCCCACTTTCTTTTTTATTATTTTATTACTTAAAAATAAAGAAATAATAAAGCATTTTTATCTATTATTACTTGGATATGATTTTAGTGAACTCAAAGATTCATATGTTGAAAGTCTGGTCCCAGTGTGATGGTATTAGGGCAGTAGAATCTTTTTTTTTAAATTAAGATTTATTTATTTCAAGTATATGAGTACTCTATTGCATGTACACCTGCACACTAGAAGAGGGCATCCGATCTCACTACAGATAGTTGTGAGGATTGAACTCAGGACCTCTGTAGAAGCAGCCAGTGTTCTTAACTTCTGAGACATCTCTCTAGCTCTTCTTTCTCTTCTGTGAGGTTCAGTGTGGCTGGCTTTATGTTAAGGTTTTTGATCCATTTGGACTTGAGATTTGTGCATGGTGATGGATAAGGATCTATCTTCATTATTCTATGTGTTGATATCCAGTTATGCCAGCACCATTTGTTAAATTTGCTTTCTTTTTTCCATTTTATAATTTTTGCTTCTTTCTCAAAAATCGGGTGTTCGTAGATGTGTGGATTAATATCCGGGTCTTCAATTAGGTTCCATTGGTCCTCCTGTCTGTTCTTATGCCAATACCAGACTGTTTTCAGTACCATAGCTTGATGTGGGAGTCCCCTCTGTGTGCTGTGATTACCATTAATGAATAAAGAAACTGCTATGGCATGTTGATAGGGTAGAACTTAAGTAAACGGGGAGGATTGGACTGAATGTTGGGAGAAAGAAGGAGAATGAGGGAAAAGTGATGAAGCCACGACCACAGTCAGATATGCTGAAACTTTGCTGGTAGGCCATGACCTCATGGTGATGCACGGATTAATAGGAATGTGTTTAATTAAGATGTAATTGTTAGCCAATAAGAAGTTAGAGCTAATGGGCCAAGCAGTGATTTAATTAATACAGTTTCTATGTGGTTATTTTGGGGCTAAGCGGCCAGGAACAAATGAGTGGCCTCCTCTTACAGTATCTCTGTAGATGAGTTTGAAGTCAGGGATTATGATGCCACCAGAAGTTCTTTTATTTTACAGCATTCTTTTGCTATCCTGGATTTTTTTGCTTTTCAATATGAAGTTGAGTACCATTCTTTCAAGGTGAATGAAGAATTTTGATGGAATTTTAACGGGCCTTGCATTGAATCTGTTGATTGCTTTTTGGTAAGATTGCCATATTTACTATGTTAATTCTACCTACCTAATAGCATGGGAGATTATTCCACATTCTGGCATCTTCTTCAATGTATTTCTTCAACTATGTTCATGGCAGCATTGTTTGTCATAGCCAGAACCTGGAACATAAATACCCCTTGCCTGAAGAATGGATGGGGAAAATGTGGTACATTTACAAAATGGAGTACTACACGGTAGAAAAGAAAATGATATCTTGAAATTTCCAGGCAAATGGATGGAGCTAGATCATATTGAATGAGGTAACCCAGATCCAGAAAGACAATTATCATAAGTATTCACTCAGAAGTGGTTTTAAAACATAAAGCAAAGGAAACCTGCCTACAAATCACAATCCCAGAGAAACTAGACAACAATGAGGACCCTAAGAGAGATATATATGGGTCTAATATACATGGGAAGTAGAAAAAGGCAAAATCTCCTGAGGAAATTGGGAACATGGGGATCATGGGAGAGGGCTGAAGGGGAGGGTAGAAGAAGGAAGGGAAGCGGAAAAAAATGTATAGTTCAATAAAATCAAGAAAATGTATTATTTTACTTAAAAATGATATTCATCAATCTGATTACAGGGTAAGGTCAGTTCGGGCACCCTCTCCTCTATTGCTTAGGGTCTTAGCTTAGGTTAAATTCTATATTTATTTTTAATGTACTAAGAATATCTAAAGTTTAAGAAGGAACACATTATTCCCCCAAGAGAGTAAAAATCCAGCCACCATTTTATCAATCCAGACAAACTTTATTTTCTGTAGTCACAGTTTTCAAAGTCAGAACTGAATATTCAAGGATGATTGTTTATCTCATGTCCATGGAAACCAGGTAAGCAACTTAGAAATTGGAATGGATATGAAAGTGATGCATTAAAATTGATATAGAATCCTTGAGTCATTCCGGTGTTGTTTATTTCTTAGTTCTTCTTATTTTTTTCAGACAATTTTTTGAATAGAGCATTCTTAGTTAAAATTATACTCTTCCAGCATTCTAATTGTATTGTTCCATTGTGGTACTACAGATAATTTGGTGAGAATTACAGAAGTTTCTCATGAACATTCGTTTGCATGGTGCTTACTATATTGATTTTGAAATTCTTGTAGTTCTTTGTTTTTGTCTTTTGTTCCTGTAGGAGTGAAAACTCCCCTGGCAACCTTAAAGATTCCCAGATCTATCTGTCTTTATCTCTCCTAGGACACAGGGTGTGCTCAGCAAGTATTTTATCAAATATGTTTTCTGTATCTTATATTTACAACTTTCACATATACCACATATACCCCATAAACACATGCTCACAAAAATACACATACAATATTAACTTTTTCTAAAGACATTACTTACTTCTGTTTTGCTTAATAGTATCCATCTGAAGAATACTAATTTGTAAATAGATATAACCTTATTTATGAATAAATAAGGTAAGCAGTACCACCTTCAAAATTATAATAATACCATCGTACATATTGGAAATGCAAAATAGTCTGATACTTCATAACACTAGACAGAATAGGCAGGAAAAGTACTAAATTACATGAATCTGAATTCCTTGACAAGTTAAAGTAATGGTCAAATCCCTGATAGTATTCACATTGCTAACTTCTACATTTTACTTGGGATAACATATTTTCTCAGAACTCCACTGCATTTTTCCATCATTCTCTAATACATCGATTTATTTTAGAAAATAATTCCTCAGGGTTTAAATTTCTCTCAGTTTTTACAGCTACTGCTATTACCAGGTAGTCATATTTTGCAAAATCATTACTTGTCATAACCTTAATCTTTGCTTCTTTGTTACTTTTCTTTTTATTCTTTCTGTTGTTGTTGTCGTCATTTTAAAAGAATATACAGATAAAACTTAAGTAAGCAAAGCTAGTCCCTTATCATTCTACCCCTTGAGATTTTAAATTTAAACCACAAAACCTCATTTACTGGCTTCTGTAGATTGAATACAAAGGTTCTCAATCATTAGTCAAGAACTATATCAGCTAAGCTACATACCCAGCTCAGTTTCCTTGCACCTTGATAGAAATTAAGAAGTATAAATTGGTAAACAATACGTTCATTTACAATTTGTCAATAACAGGAAGTGTAATTTCCCCCCATACTGTGCCTTTGACCATCTAATAATTTGTATAATGTCACAAATGAAAGTTTTAACATGTGTAAAGTCAACCGTGATAAACTAATTGTTCCTTTCCTAAGGGAATGACCTATGCCCCATATTATCTCTGTCACAGAATATGGTTTTGGGTTATGGAAAATTACCACCCTTGTAATCCATTAAACACACTAGTTTTACAGTTCAATCAAGGCAAAATCTGATAGCAAAGCAAATAGCACAAAGGTCATTCCTGGAATATCCCTTGTTCCCTGATTGCTGAAAGCATAGTTATAATTTATTCACTGAAATTTTACAGACAGAAGTTAACTACTAAGCATAAATGGTACCTTTATTCAAGTCATGATTATTTAAAAGAAAAGCAAATAATATGTGATCAGGAAATAACCTATGTCAGTAAAAGGATAACATTTATCAATTGACTATTAAATGAATTTTTAGAGCATCTATTCTGTCAGAGATGTTACAGGTATAGTTTTCATACATAACTATTCTTTATAAAAGACACATGAAAAACTATCTAGGACTTAAATTATAAATGAGAGATCTGAAGTAATTCCTTTCAGAATAATCATTAAGTAGGAAATATTGACAGGTAAAATTCCACAGCTAATTATTTATTTTGCTTGATAACAGCATTTAAAGATTTTGCTTATTCACTTTCTCACATCTTCACATTTAATGAATATATTAAATTAACCTGCAACATTCTTCCATTTATAATGATTGCTTTAAGTTTCAGTTCAAATACAATAGATTTCTCAATGTAGAAACTATAGTGCATTAACTTTACTTAGCATCCCATCTCTCATTCTTATATAAGGTCTTATACAAATATATGTACATACACATATTATTGTGTGTTATGTATGTGTGTGTGTGTGTGTATGTGTACATATCATGGCCACAGATGATAGCATCTTACCTTTGAGATTTATGAGAAATAGGACTATTATAAACTTAATAAAATATTCTGCAGTATTTTTCCCAAGTAGTTTAAATTATTCATTTCATATCTTAGTACTTTCACCCAAATATGATCCTTTATTGTTTTAAAGTAGATGATTTATAAAATGTCATCAGCATAGTGCAAATTAATGATTCTAGCATAGCACATTTGCAATACCTGAGGTAGGTGACAGGCAATTAAAACAGTTGTATTGATTTGTCTAAAATGTTAAATGACATAATAGCCATACAGTAAAGTATTGAATAATTTAAGTAAATCAATGTTTTCTGAATTTTGTAGGAGTGCAAACTGTCTTGGGTGCTAAGGTGAATCAATATAATAAAATAAAAATGAAGCGGTTTATAATGATGAATGTAGAGGTTGATAATAACCAGAGGTAGAATCTCATTTAGCTATTGCAACAAACAACTTCCAGGCATTCAGTGTGCATTATTCCCATCAGAAAACATGGCATTATATAGTCAATTGATTTTATCCCTTAAATAGCTTTTCATTTGTAAGACACCTAACTTCACTCTACGTTAAGCCTGTCCCACAGTGTCATTAGTTATGGTTTGATTTAGAATGATAATACATAATCACCACCATTAGAGCTATTTTTTGCATTTCGTGTGGTTTGTAAATAATGCAATATTTTATTAAGAAACAGATGTCCATTCATTAGGCTGCTATGTGTGCAAGATTTCGAAGTTAGCTTGTTGTACTAACACCGACATTTTATAACCATTTCCTCAGTCAGATTTCTAAAGAAGATGCATCAATTGAACACATTTGTTTCTCACGCCCCCTTGGTGGATCTTGTGTACTTTTCTCCTTCTTGTTTTGTTTACCAAACAGAAGTGTGGCAAAATTAAACACTTGGGGACTGGTTCCTTTAATAATACACTTTGTGGTTTATAGCAATTTTAATGGCTAATGCCATCTATTTAAGCTTTTTATTGAGAATACATAAAAATCTAGATATAAATACAATATTGAACAGTCCTTGATAGACACTACCCATAGCTTAGATTCTATTAAGTAGAAAAACAGTCATCACAAAGCAAACATCCACAGTTACAAAAAAATATTAATAACCACCTGTATCTTATCAGATCACCATGGATTAAAGCTAGAATTCTGCAACAATGCTACCCCCAGAAAGCCTACAAACTCATGGAAACTGAATAGTCAACTACTGAACCATTCCTGGATTAAGGAAGAAATAAAGAAAGAAATTAAACTCTTCCTTGAAGACAATGAAAATAAAGAAACAACATACTCAAACCTATGGGACACTATGAAAGCAGTTCTGAGAGGAAAGTTCATAGCACTAACTGCCCACTTAAAGAAAACAGAGAAAGCACACATTGGAGACTTAACAGCCCACCTGAAAGCTCTAGAAAAAAAAGAAGCAGACTCACCTAGAAGGGGTAGAAGACTGGAAATAATCAAACTGAGGGCTGAAATCAACAAAATAGAGACACAGAAAACAATTGAAAGAATCAATGAATCAAAAAGCTGGTTCCTGGAGAAAATCAACAAGATTGATAAACCCCTATCCAAACTAATCAAACGGCAGAGAGAGAATTTGCAAATTAATAAGATCAGAAATGAAAAGGGAGACATAACCACAGACACAGAGGAAATTCAGAGAATCATTAGATCTTACTACAAAGGCCTGTATGCCACAAAACTGGAAAATGTAAAAGAAATGGACGCTTTTTTAGATAAATACCATTTACCAAAGTTAAACCAGGACCAGGTGAACAACCTAAATAGACCGGTTAGTCGTGAAGAATTAGAAGCTGTTATCAAAAACCTCCCTTCCAAAAAAAGTCCAGGACCAGATGGTTTCAATGCAGAATTCTACCAGAACTTCCAAGAAGACCTAATACCTATTCTCCTTAATGTATTTCACAATATAGAAACAGAAGAGTCATTGCCAAATTCCTTTTATGAAGCTACAGTAACTCTGATACCAAAACCACACAAAGACACAACCAAGAAAGAGAATTACAGGCCAATCTCACTCATGAACATCGACGCAAAAATCCTCAACAAAATTCTGGCAAACCGAATCCAAGAACACATTAGAAAAATTATCCATTATGATCAAGTAGGCTTCATACCAGAGATGCAGGGCTGGTTTAACATACGCAAATCTATCAATGTAATCCATCATATAAATAAACTGAAAGAAAAAAACCATATGATCGTTTCATTAGATGCTGAAAAAGCATTTGACAAAATTCAACATCCCTTTATGATAAAAGTCTTGGAGAGATTAGGGATACAAGGGTCATACCTAAATTTAATTAAAGCTATATACAGCAAGCCGACAGCTAATATCAAATTAAATGGAGAGAAACTTAAAGCCATCCCACTAAAATCAGGAACACGCCAAGGCTGTCCACTCTCTCCATACCTCTTCAATATAGTTCTCGAAGTTTTAGCAATAGCAATAAGACAACATAAGGGGATAAAGGGGATTCAAATTGGAAAGGAAGAAGTTAAACTTGCATTATTTGCAGATGATATGATAGTGTACATGAGCGACCCCAAAAACTCCTCCAAAGAACTCCTACAGCTGATAAACGCCTTTAGTAATGTGGCAGGATACAAGATCAACTCCAAAAAATCAGTTGCCCTCTTATACACAAAGGATCTGGAAGCAGAGAGAGAAATAAGAGAATCATCACCTTTCACGATAGCCACAAACAGCATAAAATATCTTGGGGTAACTCTAACCAAGGAAGTGAAAGATCTATTTGACAAAAACTTTAAGGCATTGAAGAAAGAAATTGAAGAGGATACCAGAAAATGGAAGGATCTCCCTTGCTCTTGGATTGGGAGAATCAACATAGTAAAAATGGCAATTCTACCAAGGGCAATTTATAGATTCAATGCAATCCCCATTAAAATCCCATCAAAATTCTTCACAGATCTTGAAAGGACAATAATCAACTTTATATGGAGAAACAAAAAACCCAGGATAGCCAAAACAATCTTATACAATAAAGGAACTTCTGGAGGCATTACCATCCCTGACTTCAAACTCTATTACAGAGCTACAGTAATGAAAACAGCGTGGTACTGGCATAAAAACAGAGAAGTCGACCAATGGAATCGCATAGAAGACCCGGATTTTATCCCACAAACCTATGAACAACTGATTTTTGATAAAGGAGCTAAAAGTATACAATGGAAGAAAGAAAGCATCTTCAACAAATGGTGCTGGCACAATTGGATGTCAACCTGTAGAAGAATGAAAATAGACCCATATCTATCACCATGCACAAAACTCAAGTCCAAATGGATCAAAGACCTCAATATCAATCTGAACACACTGAACCTGATAGAAGAGAAAATGGGAAGTACCCTACAACATATGGGCACTGGAGATCGCTTCCTATGTATAACCCCAGCAGCACAGACATTAAGGACAACATTGAATAAATGGGACCTCCTGAGACTGAGAAGCTTCTGTAAAGCAAAGGACACTGTCATTAAAACAAAAAGGCAGCCTACTGACTGGGAGAAGATCTTCACCAACCCCGCAACAGACAAAGGTCTGATCTCCAAAATATATAAAGAACTCAAGAAACTAGACTTTAAAAGGATAATTAACCCAATTAAAAAATGGGGCACTGAACTGAACAGAGAATTCTCAACAGAAGAAGTTAAAATGGCCAAAAGATACTTAAGGTCATGCTCAACCTCCTTAGCGATCAGAGAAATGCAAATCAAAACAACTTTGAGATATCATCTTACACCTGTCAGAATGGCTAAAATCAAAAACACCAAGGATAGCCTTTGCTGGAGAGGTTGTGGAGAAAGGGGTACCCTCATCCATTGCTGGTGGGACTGCAAACTTGTGCAACCACTTTGGAAATCAGTGTGGCGGTTTCTCAGAAAAATTGGGATCAACCTACCCCTGGACCCAGCAATACCACTCTTGGGAATATACCCAAGAGATGCCCTATCATATGACAAAAGCATTTGTCCAACTATGTTCATAGCAGCATTATTTGTAATAGCCAGAACCTGGAAGCAACCTAGATGCCCTTCAATGGAAGAATGGATGAAGAAAGTGTGGAATATATACACATTAGAGTACTACTCTGCGGTAAAAAACAATGACTTCTCGAATTTTGCATGCAAATGGATGGAAATAGAAAATACGATCCTTAGTGAGGTAACCCAGACCCAAAAAGAAGAACATGGGATGTACTCACTCATAATTGGTTTCTAGCCATGGATAGGGGCCACTGAGTCTATAATTTGTGATCCTAAAGAAGCTAAACAAGAGGGTAAACCCAAGGGAAAACATATAGATATCCTCCCAGCTATGGGAAATAGTCATGACTGATGGGCAAAAAATTGGAATCTTGGGGGTGGAGTGGGATGGGGATGAGGGGTAATGGGGAGAGAAAAGTGTGAAGGAGAGGATGAGGGGAACTGGGGGAATCGGGGTGAATGGGGATAAAGAAAGGTTGGATAGGGGAGCAGGGAAACTCATACCTTAGGTAAGGGAGCCACCTAAGGGGTGACAAGAGTCTTGAACTTGGAATGGCTACCAGATGCCCAGGGCAATGTCCCCAGTTAGTTCATTGGGGCACCTGAGGATAGGGAACCTGAAATGAACCTATCCTATAATCTTACTGATGAATATCTTGCATATCGCCATAGAACCTTCATCTAGCGATGGATGGAGATAGAGCCAGAGACCCACACTGGAGCACCGGACTGAGCTCCCAAGGTTATAATGAGGAGCAGAAGGAGAGAGAACATGAACAAGGAAGTCAGGACCATGAGGGGTGCACCCAACCACTGAGACAGTGGGGCCGATCTATTGGGAGCTCACCAAGGTCAGCTGGACTGCTACTGAAAAAAACATGGGATAAAACCGGACTCTCGGAATGTGGCGGACAATGAGAGCTGACGAGAGGCCAAGGAGAATGGCACAGGAACTTTCATCTGGCGATGGATCGAGAGAGAGACAGAGACCCAATTTGGATCAACCGTCTGAGCTCTTAAGGTCCAAATGAAGAACAGAAGGAGGGAGAACATGAGCAAGGAAATCAGGACCACGAGGCATGCACCCACCCACAGTGACAGTGGAACTGATCTATTGGGAGCTCTCCAAGGCCAGCTGGACTGGGACTGAATAAGCATGGGTTGAAACTGGACTCTCTGAACATGGCGGACAATGAAGGCTGATGAGAAGCCAAGGACAATGGCACTAGGTTTCGATCCTAATACATGAACTGGCTTTGTGGGAGCTTAGCCTGTTTTGATGCTCACCTTCCTGGGCCTGGATGGAAGTGGGAGGACCTTGGTCTTCCTGTAGGGCAGGGAATTTGGACTGCTCTTCAGTAGCGAGAGGAAGGGGGAATGGACTGGGGGGAGGAGAAGAGGAGTGGGGATAGGGGAGGGGAGAGGGGGGAGGGGGCAATGTGTGGGAGGAGGGGAGGGAAATGGGAAACGGGGAGCAGTTGGAAATTTTAATTAAAAAAGAATAAAAAAAAAATATATAATAAAAAAAAAAAAAAAAAAAAAAAAAAAAAAAAAAAGAAAAACAGTCATCACAGCAGTTCTGAAGCAGCAATGTTTCAGTGTGGTGGCTTGATTTGAAAATGGCAAACTAATCTCAGTATACTGGTTCAGTACTTTACCTATGGTGTTTGACTCTAAGTGACAGCATACTGTCATTAGAACATCACAGGAGAAGAGAGAAGTGTGAAAATGAATCATGAGTGGAAACTGAAGTGGACAATGACTTAGCATGAAAATTGCAGAGAAGAGGAGGTTGAATTATAAATAACTCACCTATTTGGTATTTAATATTGAAATTCAATGGGGGCCATTGAAAATGTCTTCCCTTTCAAAATACGGTTGGAGGAAGTGATTTCATATATCTGATGTCGGAACAAACTGGTCAAATCTATATGAATGCTTACTGCATGCAACCTCTATTAAATGGGAATATTAGTACTCAACTCTAGAAATATTATTTTTCATTGTCAATCTATGTTTTTGGAGTAACTAATTTTTAGATAGGAAACAATTTTTTATGTTTCTTTGTAACTATCCTCATTTTTTAAATAAAACAGACAACAGAAAAACATCTTTCAAGTAGATGCAGCAAAATATTATCAGCACTTGGATAATAAAGAAGGGGGATTCTGTGTCACATTATCATGAGGAATGAAAAGTTTCTATGGGATGTCCAATCATAGTTGTAGATTTGTTTTCCCAAATCCTTGTGTATGCAGGATATATTAATCTTGGATGATCCATATAAGTCACGATAATAGCATGTCTGTAATTGGAATATGAGCATAAAACCAAGAATAGGAGAAACCTACTTAGAAGAAAATTCTATAAATCTATGAGATCAACTCAGAAACAAAATATTTAAAAAGAATAAATCCTATCATATAAAAATGGATTATACACATGGAGTTAAACATAAATAATAAATATTCTTGAATGACATAAGGTTAGAGGATTTCTGCAGAAGTATAAATATGAGTCATATAAAATTGAAACACTTTTGTGAGAAATAAAGTGTGTTTAATATTAGTCTGAAATGCAGAATGAGAACAAAAGAAAATTCCTAAGTATAGAACTGAAAAAAATCTATGTTAAGAAGACACCCAGAAAATAGAAAAAGAAATAATAGGTATAAAAGAAGAGATATACATTTTAGAGGAAGTGAAGAAGTCAGGAGTAACAAAGGTTGAACTCAGGAAAAAGTTAATCTGATCTATAACATACATAGTGGCTAAATATTGAAATAAAAATGTGCTAAATGAGTCTACCAGTATAATTACCACACATGAATGGGAATTACAGAAAAGAGTCAATATCAATATAATTTAAACCTTCAACTCCAACTTCACCCTGGCCTCAAAAAGTCCACATTTTATTGATCAGCTTTATTTGTACAACTTTTATTCCTCTCAAATATATCAAATGGATCACATATATGTGTGAGCACTTATTTATCACCCTTTTATATCTCAGCATGACTTTATCCTTTTGCTATTACTTCCTATAAGGATGTCAAAATATAACTCCCTTTTTAATATAATAAGACACCAAATGAAATAAGCAGCAGCAATAACTTCCTTGGCAGTATTTCTTTCATACAACTAGGAGTAAAAAATATTTTCCCATATTTTCAAAACCTCTTCTCATTCTTTTCAATTCACTCAAAATTGCCTTTTGTACCAGTTACCAACTAAAATACAATTTTCAGATGTAGAGTTAAAGAATGGGAAGAATGCTTTAAGAATCCCATTGCATCCTTCCAAGGCTGCTTGTCTGCTAATTGTAAAATAAATGTGAGAAATAACACAAGGAAAAAAAATTTTGTCACTGGAGAAATGTGCCTCATCCATCATGCATGCCTAGGGCTATAGGGAAGTAAATCATTTGCTTTATGTCAAATATCAAACGAAAGACATTTGAATATTTATTTATCTATTGCATAATGTTCTTTGGAATATTTGGAGGAAAACTGTACTAATCAACCAAATAAATAAGCAATGTGAATTCCTTGTCTAATTAAATGATGTCCACAAAAAACTAGGGATGCAAACATGTGTCTGCATAGCTATATGTGTTGGTCAATAATATTCCATTAATTTCTGTTTATAAAAATGTGTGAAAAGCAGGAAGAAATGTAAATCTTGAAGTACATTCAGGAGCTTGTGCTTGGTCTTGAGTTACTTTGTGCACCAAGTTCAGGAAGCTAGTAACATAAAGCTATCAATCAAAAGATCCTAGTACCATTCCTGTTCAGCAAACATAGATTCAGACTTCATTTATTTACACATAATCCTACATGTTTATTTCCTACAACCATAACCCTAGAAGAGACTGATATATTTATTCAGTCCTTTGTCTCTGCTTCAATTTAGCAAATATTCAGAAACAACATTTTAATAGCAGGAAATATATTAATTTTCTCAATTATAGATATGTGAGAGAAACTAATTGGAAGTTTATTTATAATGAGCTTATTTTATACATCTAATACATAAAAGCTGTATTGTATTATTAAAATATCTGAATCTACCCCAGTACCTTGAGTGATAAATGTAATCCTAGAAAACATATTCACCTATAAATATTTACCCATTTCTTATGTTTGTGTCTATATTTCAATTTTAATTAAGTTATATGAACAATATATATTTAGATTTATTTTTCCATTAAAATAAAAAAAACAAATTAACAAATAATGAAAAATTGAATAAATTTGTAATAACACTGATAGTTAAGAAATTGCCAAATACTGTATTTAGCTCCAATATTTATACAGTGTTCTTTTTAAACTTTTACTAGACTTCCAAAAATAAATTATCTTTTTATTTGAAATGCCATGGAATTTACTAATCTAGACATATAAATGAGAGTTTTCAAAATATCTGTAGAAAAATAGATAACTATGATATTGCATATGATGAACAATATAAAGTCTTGTATCAAAAAATGAAAATTAAAGGACCATCAGACCTGTCACCTACAATCAGTTATGTCAGGTTCTGTGTTTACTCATAAATATCTTTTAAATTGCCAACTATTGTAGTTTTCTGTCATCTAAGAGATCCTGAAGGACAAATCACAAGCAGGAGGGGAAAAAAAAGTGACTACAGAAGGTGAGGGTGCTCACGTTTAATTTCTGTGACCAGATGGGCTCTCTGTCTGGGGTTATTTGCAAAAGAAATTGACAAAAACCAAGTAGATTGGAAAGCTGCTTTCTTTTAGCCTGAAAATGTAATTTTAAAGAGACTGCATGTTAGAGTCTAGAGCCTCTGAGCATTCTCTCTCAGTCTGCACTTACAAACGCTTAGCATCAAATGATCTGCCCATCTCCAAAGGGGGACAGGGGATAATAGAAAAGGAAGGACCACTTAGAGAGCAAAATCAAGGTCAATAGACAATGGACAGAGAAGTTGCTCCCAGGGAGCAGAACAAGGCTGACAAATTAGCTTGCCAGGGAAGTAACCTTGCCTTTGCCAGAAGTCTTAAAAATCCGTGCCCAGTAAAATATGTGGAGACCATTTCTGCTAGTGATGTCTTTATAGCTTTCATTTCATCAAGTGACATATTTTCTTACAATTATCTATTCTAACCAAATGATTACATATTTGCTATAGAGAAATAATATGCAAATACCTTATCTTTATTCTTTGGCTTGTATTTTAAAATAGGGTACATATACCCTTTCTTTTGTGTGTGTGTGTTTAAAGAGTTAGAAGCCCACACACTAACAAGAAAGCTTCCAATGGCAAAGATGCATTGAGAGACAATATTGTGACTGCTGTGGAATATAATGATATTCAGGATTTCTTTAAGCTTTTAACAACAGTAAACTGCAGCACAAACAAAATATGCCCTATAGGATCTTCTGTCACACGGGAACTCACTTGACTAAAGAAGGGACTGTCTTATAGGTGGGTTTAGATCTGTGTCTACATTTTGACCATCACAGTATATTTTCTTCTTTTTTTACATCATAATATTTTTAGTGATTATTTAAGAATTTCACATAATGTAACCTGATTACACTCACCTCCCAGTTTTCCTAAGTCCACTCTATACTTTTGTGATCTCCTCCATAAGGAAAAAGAAGAAGAAAAAGAAAACAAAAAATATACTAAACACAATTTGTCTTGTCCATATACTCACTGAAGCATGGTCAGAAACCCCGTGGTCAGACCCCCCAAAATAAAAAAATAAATAAATATAAAACAGAAAATCTTCCTTATGCCACTATTTAAATGATTTTTTTCCTTTCTTTTACAGAGTTAGTGGTATGTTTGGGGAAATTGAGGCAGAAATACTAAAATGTGTGAACTAAGCAATGTGCTCAGGATGTCAAATTATGAAACTTCTCTATCATCAAATACCTTGACAGAATTATGTGATAGAAATATATGTATATTTAGATAGGGTTTCTATGTAACAGCCCTGACTGCCCTGAAACTGGTTGTGCAGACCAGGCAGACATCAAACTCGACCTGCCTCTCCCTCCTTGACCTGGATATCTGCCTGCCTCTCCCTCCTGAGTGAGGAGATTAAAGGTGTGTACCACAATGACCACTATGCCTGGCAGCTTCTATATGGTAAAATTACACGTGCTGCATGCAATAATAGCACATGTGCACAGCTCTACAATTCAGAATGCAGAAATCATTCAGTTCAAGGGTAGTCTGGGATATATACCAAAAACACATCTCAGAAACTAGATTAATGAAAGGCAAAGATCTATTTCATTCACAATACATTTCCTGTTCACAATGTATATCATGATACAAGAACTGTTGCTGCCGGGCGGTGGTAGCATACGCCTTTAATCCCAGCACTTGGGAGGCAGAGGCAGGAGGATCTCTGTGAGTTTGAGACCAGCCTGGTCTACAAGAGCTAGTTCCAGGACAGGCTCCAAAGCCACAGAGAAACCCTGTCTCGAAAATGTCTTTAAACAAAAGCATCGAAAAGGCTCAGAGGAAACTTTAGTATTTTACAAGAAGTTATGCTTAGACTGGAAAATAATTTAATTTTTTTTCTTTCCCAGCAGATTCATAATAACTTCTGGTCAAATGTAAGTTAGGAAGAGAGTTTTTTAATTAATTAATTTATTTATTTATTAAAGATTTCTGCCTTCTCCCCGCCACCGCCTCCCATTTTGCCCTCTCCCCCAATCAAGTCCCCCTCCCTCGTCATCCCTAAGAGCAATCAGGGTTCCCTGCCCTGTGGGAAGTCCAAGGACCTCCCACTTCCATCCAGGTCTAGTAAGGTGAGCATCCAAACTGCCTAGGCTCCCACACAGACAGTACGTGCAGTAGGATCAAAAACTCATTGCCATTGTAGGAAGAGAGTTTTCTGGTCAGTTTGAAATTGGTATATTCAGCAGCAGGTTCTTACCATCTAGTTAGACCAAAAAACCAAGAACAATATCAACAACCTGTGTTATTCTGGGGGCTTCTGGATATTCTGTGACTAATAAGGCAATAATATACAGCAAGGGAGGAAACCTGTGCCTGGCATTGAGAATTTTTCATTAATAACTCAAATATTCCTGGGGAACCACTATGCACCCATGCAGAATACTTCTGTCCAACTCTCCCTTTTCATATATTAAATATTTTATTTAGGTGGCTGAGTAGTGGATTTTCCATAAAGATGTTTCATAAATTCTTAAGTTAGGCTTATGTATCCAGTATTCTCTTTTACCTTGTTCCCTATCCCATATTAAACTGTTAGCCCTGATTATTTTTCTTCATTTCTTTTCGTATCACATTTGTTCTATTCTTTGAGTGGGTTGGATGATATCAAGTTTCCACAGAATTGCTTCCATTTTGATTAAACCTTGTGCCAATACTTTATTTCCCCATCTCCCCTACCAAAATCCTGGAAAAATTTTGTTCTCCAATATTTTTCGTCTTTATTTCCTTTGGCTTTATTCTGCTATTCTCTCTATTTTGTCAGGTTCACTGACAGTAACCCATGTCTTGTTTCCTGTCTTTCATGTGTACTCCAAATTAAAGATACAAAACAAAAGATTTAAAGTTAGGATTCATGTATGTGAGACTACATATGGCACCATACTCATTACTGTAGGTTCTTTGTTATGTGTCTGACCTGCTGGTCATAGGTGCCCACTGATGCCACTGGGGTTACCAACTTCCTCTTCTTTGGATGTAAATTCTGTTCCAAGGTGAAAATGGTGGAGGAGTTACTTTCATTTAATAAAGAAACTGCCTTGGCCCATTTATAGGCCAGCCCTTAGGTGGGTGGAGTAAACAGACTGAATGCTGGGAGAAAGAAGCCGAGTCAGGGAGTCGCCATGATTCGCCCACCAGACACAGACGCAGGTTAAGATCTTTCCTGGTAAGCCAGCTCGTGGTACTACACAGAATATTAGAAATGGGTTAGATCAATATGTAAGAGCTAGCCAATAAGAGGCTGGAACTAATGGGCCAGGCAGTGATTAAAAGAATACAATTTCCGTGTAATTATTTCGGGGCATAAGCCATGCGGGCGGCCGGGTGCCGGGGACACAGCCCGCTGCTCATATTACAACACCAAGGGATGGATTTTATTCCTGATACTAGTCAAAGCCCACTTGTAGGGGATTACAAGCTCTAGGGGCAACCTTCCAATCGTTGTTTTGCAAAATGGTCATGATGACAAACTACACTCTCAATATTTATGTTTATACCCATGGTTTTATGCTGCTCTCAATTTTGTTCAGAGAAATTTCTTTTTACAATAGCTAGTACTTAATTCAGAGACTCAATAACTATTCAGACTGCCAGTTAAACATGATAATGCGTGCTCAGTTTTCAAGAGGTCAGAATCTAAGGCTCAGGGAACTTCCTGGAAGAGTGTCTAGAAATTCCCAACAGGTATAAAATGCGACTTATGGACATTAACAGGCTATTTCACTGATCTATTTATAGCATCTATAACTACCTGCTCAATACCTTCACATGATCTAGGTAGGAGGATATTCCAACATGCATAGAGGGGGTCCCCTGATTTCTGTTGGAGGGAGTACTGGCAGCTGATTACTGCTAAGAGAGGAAGAATCACTCTCCTTCACAAACAGGGCCTCTGACAATTTGCTCATACATCAGATATGAAAAGGGAGAGTTTGAACAAAAGTATTCTGCATGGATTTATAATGCTTCCCCAGGAATATTTGAGTTATTAATGGAAACACAAGGATGCACATAGAGGCACTACCATTTGAACTCATCAGGCTATTCGCTACAATAGCACAAAGAAGACAAGAAGTTTGTTGAGAGAAGAAGGGATGAGGGCACTAGTTAACTTTGGAGACAGGAATTGGAAGGCAGATCTGATCAATATATATCGTGTAAATGTATGTACCTTTAAACTATTAAAAGAACTTATTTAACAGAAAATTTAAAAAATCAATTAAGTCAATACTACAGTCTTGAGATTTTAAGACTGTCCAAGTACAATAAACCTGGTTATTGTGAATGATGTCCTTCAAGTGATTATTTAATTTTCCTTAGTTCGTTTTTGTTTTCTCATGTGATTCAGTCTCATCTTGGTTTTCTTTGTAGATGAGGATAACCATAGTCTCCTGATCCTCCCAACTGCATTACCTATGCACTGGAATTATAGGGATGTATTACTAATTATTGTTGTTTGTTTGTTTTATTTTAATTAAGCATATGTATGTATATATGTCCCTGCACAAGTCTGTGACTTTGAGTGCAGGTATGCAGGAAGACTAGAGACACTGGATCATCTTGTAGCTGGAAATACAGGTAGTAATTAGCACAGCATATGCGTATTGAAAAAGACCTGCAGGTATTCTGCAAGAACCGTATGCATTCAGTGGTTAAGCCCTCTTCTTTATCCTCCAAAGTCTGGTTATTTAGTTTTGTTTTTTTTTTTTTTAAAGTTTATATCTTCATATTTTAGATATGAGTAATAGATAGTTCTTGTGTCATTATTTTCTTTATTTATCAATATTCATTTGTAAAGAGATTTGAAACACAGTTTTAAAATGTGTCTTTAAATTGTATGTCTGTGCTTAAAATATATCTCAGCAAGTAAAATTTCTTCAAATGCAAAAGCCTATGAAGACCTGGGTTCAAATTCTTTTACACACATAATTGTAAACACATAAAGGCTGGAAACATGGTACAAGCACCCATAATCCTACTGCTTCTTAGGGAGATGGGAAATGGACAAAGGAAATTCCCTAGAAGGCTATAGACTTCATTGCCTGCAGTATGGTTGGGAATAACAACAGAGAAATCCTGCCTGAAACAAGATAGAATGTACAGAACACTTGAGTTTCCCCTCTGGTTTACACATAATGTCATGTGCCCAAAGAGGGAAGGCGGGCAGACATACATGCACCTTCAAATACACATATGTATAGATGTACACACACACACACATACATGCATACAGATGTACACACAAGTACCTGTTGTGAGTGAGCTGCTGGCAGTATGTGCCCACTGATGTGATGTTGGCATGATGTCTCTGGGGTACCCAGCTGCTTCCTGTTTAAATGCTCCTTGGCATCTCTTTCTCCACCTTTCTTCTCCCAGCATTCAGTTCAGTTTTCCCCTCCTACCTTAGGTCTGTCCTATCAACAGACCAAGGCAGTTTCTTTATTCATTAATGATAATCACAGCAAACAGTAGGTACTCCCACATCAGAATATGTATTTTGATTATTTAAGAAAAGAGCCAGAGAATGTAAACATATGGCATTTGACCATTTTTTCAATGATCAGTCTATTTCTAGAGTATACATCTCTATGATTACTTTTTCTAAGATTAAAAATGCAGTATACACAGTCCAAATTTGTAATATTGCAGTTATAAAATTACAGTGGTTATGATTAAATTAATTACAACAATATTTTAAGTAACAATTTTGGTGATGATGCTTTTATTTGAAGATTATGGAAATAAAATTGTTTAAGCAATATAGTTTGTTTTTATATGATTTAATAACTCTCTTTAACCATATGAGGATATTCTTTCTAGAAAAACAAATACTGTATAGAGTTTTTAGTTGTTGCCATTAAGATAATCAATATCGCTAAACTTTTATTTTTGGAATAATACTAGACACTCCATCATATGTGCAATAATTTCTGGGTTTCACACTTTTCATATAATAGAAAATATTTATGAATACTAAGTTATGGGTTATTTTTGTAGTTGTGAATATTAAATTCTAATTTAATTCTAATTTTATATATAATGGAACTAATATATACATACATATATGTATATATATTAGTGAGTTTACTTTTCAGTTTTGCATGAAAATAATTTTTACCACTGAAAGGTAAAACTTAAAAAACAATCCAGGAAATGTGGGCTCCCAAAATGGAAATCTTCCATTAGGAAGGCTCTCTAAGGAACATCAATGTCAAGGTTAATAATTTTTAAACAACAGATAGGCACTGGTCTCAGAGAATCAGTGCTAGTCTTACTGAGAGGAATGTTGAGATAACAAATCAATCATCACAGAATGTATTATATAAATATGAAATATTAAGACTCAAATACCAGGCCCTGATTACCACAGAGCACATATATGCTGAACAGCTGTAGTACCGAGATTCTGATTCATCTTATTGTGATTGTCCCTGCTTCTGCTCTCACTAGAGAAGGGGCTAATGTTTCCCTAAGGATGCTGTTTTGATTATAGCCTGAAATAAATCTTTGAGAATTAAAATAATATGGAAAATATTACTCTTAAATATTGTTCTGCAATGCATTGTCCAATTCGATATCTTGAATAAACTGACATTTTCAAAGCAGTCTTTACTACCATCTAGAAAATAGGTGTTATAAAGAAATGACAAGTATACAAAAATCCACTAAATTTTCAACCTAGAAATAAGTGCAAATAAAGGTTTCCAACTTTGCCAGTCTCATTCACACTAATAGGACTCTTTTCAGGTGTGTAGTGGTTTGAGAACACAATAGATTATCTGAAAATTCCCTACATATGAAGCTAAAGAAGAATTAGTTTTCTAAAAAAATATAACAACAACAATAAAAAATAAACAAAACGAATTTTCCATCCAGGCTCGGTGGTATAAAGTATAAAGGACTTTATAACTTAGCATTGTATCGCCTAGGAATCAAAATTGATTTTAGTGATAATTTTTAAAGGAAACAATATAGTCAGTGATTAATGATTTATAACATAGATTATACACCAACATAGATGCATAGAAACTCCGAGCTTTGACTACAGACATAGTAAAGAGTGTACACATCAAAATACAGACCTTTACATAGCAATGTTCATAGGTTTTATTTTCATGTATTTTTTCAATTTATCTTCCAATTTATTTTAAAGTAAATATCTCTAAAAAGAGAGATACCATATGCTTAATTCATCTAAGTGCTATTTGGGTAACATTAGACATCAGTAATTTTAATTTTAAGAAGAAATCATTTATCATTCTTCTCTTAATATTGTTTTCATTCTGTATATATGACAATATATCGATCAATATCATTACCCTTTCATGGAAATTTTAATAAAGTTCAGACAAATGAGCAGCTTCAAAAACATTTTAATTCCTCATTTATTCACTTTAAAGCTGTGTCTAATTTTGTAACTGGTATTTGACAGGGCAATGACTCTTCCTTCCAGCCTGCTGCTAAAATATTACTTTTGTGTGAAATTCCCATTGGAATGATATGTCAAGAAATAGGTTTCAAATTTTCTTTTTTATGATGGAAAAATTACAGTTTCAAAATATTTAGCTTACAGGAAAGATGAAGCATTAATATTTTTTGAGACAAGATCTCATGCAGTCTTGGCTGGCCTTAAACTTGTGTTGCAGCTGAGACTGACTTTGAAGTTCTGATCCTCTTTGCCTCTGCTCCTCAAATGCTGATGTGCAGCATGCACCACCGAGCCTGGATGGAACATTAGTTTTGTTTATTTTTTATTGTTGTTGTTTTATTTTTTTAGAAAACTAATTCTTCTTTAGCTTCATATGTAGGGAATTTTCAGATAATCTATTGTGTTCTCAAACCACTACACACCTGAAAAGAGTCCTATTAGTGTGAATGAGATTAATAACGGTAGAATTGAAAGAAGTGCCCTTCTATTCAGTGCATAGACCACCGAAGGCTTTTGTCTCATGGGACCCTCATTAGTAATTAATAATGTTTGCCACATACCTGACTGTAAAAAATGATCTAAGTTGTTCTATATCAATTGTTCATTCTCAGTTATTTTTGTAAAGTTTATTTCTACATGTTACTTTGTGATTGTGTCATTTCTCCCCGTCTGAGGATACTTCTCTGTTTCACACAGTCCTTACTGTGTTAAAATTATCCTATATTGTGTTCATATTAACTTTCGGTATAATTCTATGACATATTTTATGAGGTGTTGCCCTGTGTATCTTAAAATTACATGACTGGTTGTTCATGGAAAACTTTGTGTTTATCAGAGGTTATAATTAGTGCTAGGTTCTAGGTAATGACTATTTGTATTATTTAAATTAATTCTTAAAATTATTAAGATTCTCAGTTTTTAAACAAGGAAACTGAGGTACAGGAGAGCAAATAAATGTGGTCCATGTCATAAAACAACAGTCCATCAACTTATGCTTTCAACTAAGATTCTAGGAAGACTTGGTAGTCTTAGCCATAAAACCATGACCATAAGAGGAGGTAAGAAACTTACCTTGCTTTTGGGTATTATAAACTGCATATTCTCACCTGAAGACTACTTCAGAAACAGGAGGCAGGCAGAATTTTTCATGCTCTCTTAAATGACTTTACCCTTTAGAGTCCGTTCCCATATCAAACTCGTAGATCATAGGCATGGTGGTGCATGCTGCACATTTCAGCATTTGAGGAGAGGCAGTTACAGACAGTAAACAACAACAAAAAAAGAGGTGCGGAAAGGCAGGAACCCACATTCAACGTTGGCAAGTTGCAAATGAGTGCAGTTGCTCTGGATATCAGTGTAAAACATAATAAAAAGCTAAAAATAAATTTGCCATGTGACCTAGCTATATCACTCCACGCTATATGCTCAAA
Organism: Chionomys nivalis; assembly: GCF_950005125.1. Taxonomy (NCBI): domain Eukaryota; kingdom Metazoa; phylum Chordata; class Mammalia; order Rodentia; family Cricetidae; genus Chionomys; species Chionomys nivalis. The sequence continues at coordinate 26,542,190 of NC_080105.1, forward strand.
GGACTGAATAGAGTACTCCCTAGATATCCTGTCAGCATGTCCATTGCCTCTCTGTTTACAAGAGTTATGTAACAGAAACAACCTAAATATTCTACAAAAAAAGGGGATAGCAAACACAGGTGTATATAAACAATGGAATTATATTCAGCTGCAAGGAAAAATGAAATAATAAAAATTTCAAGTGAATGAATGGAACAAAAATTATTATTGTGAGTGAAGTAACAGATCAAGAAAGACAAATACCACATGTTCTCTCTTGTTATACCTGAACATTTCGAAGTGAGTATAGAATCTGGAGAGTTGTCAGAAGTTAGGAAAGCAAGCAGTTTTCTTTGAATGTGGGTAAGTATCTAAAAAGGGAGATCTTCATGCTGATGAAGGGGAAATTGGAAAAGAACTGGGTGGGGGCTATGTGTAGATAGTGGGAAGGGAGAATAACATTGAGGGTGTGGGAGAGTAGTAAACAATATTAAGGATATTTGAAAAGTCATAGAGAATAATATTTTTTGCCTACTAAAATTGTATAGATGGTGCTGAGAGCTATAAATTTTCTCCTCAAGACTACATTTTAATATGTACCAGAGGAGTTGTGTGTTGTATTTTAATTTTTATTTATTCCAGAATTTGGTTTATTTCTTTATTGATTTATCCTTGATCTATTTATCTTTCAGTAATGTGCTATTTAATCTTTTTATACATAATTTTGTGTGATTACTAGAAAATTATTTGGTATGTCTATGTCTGAGTTTGATGTCTAATTTCTTAGCTATTAAGGTAGTTAGAGCTGACTGATTCTTGTTGCAATATACTTAGAATTCTTTTTTTTTTTCTGTCACTATCAAGAGATGCCTGTGTTTAAAGCTAAGATGTGTTTCTCTTAGAGAGCAGAAAGTTGGAATTATTTTTTCAATCCATTCAGCTAATCTGCATCTTTTGATTGTGAAGTTTATGCCACCCATATTTAAATATATTGCTTGGGCAGTGCATTGATTGTTGCCATTCCACTGCTATTTTTTTTCTTTGTTGTATTCTTTGTCTTCTTAATTGTATTCTGTTTTTGTCATTAAAGCTTATGTTTTCTCTCTACAATCAAAGAGTAGGTCTTTTCATGGTGCCCTGTTTTCTTACATGTTCCTTTTCTGATTCTATCTATCTATCTATCTATCTATCTATCTATCTATCTATCTATCTATCTATCTATCTATCATCTATCTATCTTATTATTATATTGTATTTTTGCCTAGGTTTCTCTGAATTTTTATCTATGGTTACTGATTTTTTTTATTTCTATTGTCATTTCCGGTTGCAATAACTTCAAAATTTGTATCTCTTAATAGAATTAGCTTTTGAAATTAGGTATTGTCTTTGTCATGTTATTCAGCAGTATTTTCTTTTTATGGGCATCACAGGGACAGTTTTTTCTATTCTTTTTAAGCTTTTTGAGCTTTTTTTTTTTTCTGTTGTTGGTTTGTTTTCAAGCCTTTCTTAAATTCCCTGAGATCTTTGATGAATTTTATATTTTTCTCTTTTTATTTGTGTCCTGGAATATATCTATGTAGTTCTCTTGGAGAACAATATTCTCTTGGCATTTTCTGCCTTTTGTTTTTGTTTCTGTATTTTTGAGAAGAGATATGGACATGTGGATGTTTTATGGTTTGTGTTTCTGATTATAAGTTGTTCCCGTTGAGGCCAAGGTTTGTTTGTTTTATATTGTTGCTACCCAAACTTGCTTTACTTTAGATTCAGTTTAAGAAATTCATAGAGAAATCTATAAACTACTCTGTTGATTCTAAATTGGAAGAATGGAAATGATCCCAATGGGACAAAGGACTAGAATCATTTAGAGGTGGGTTTTTTGTTCTTTATTTGTTTTTTTTTTTTTTTGTTTGTTTGTTTTTCATCTGAATCTGTCTCTACTATATATCTCTAACTTTTTTTCTGAGCACATGGGGCTTTAATCTGCTAAAGAGCGTGGCTAGGATTAAAGCTGGAGCTTTGGCGGCTTGATCTGTCCAATTGCTTAGATTTCTGAGAGTCTAGCTTCATGGCATGGGGACTGGTGAGAGCCATGTTTACCACCACCAAGAAGCCTGCTTCCAACTGCTCATAAACACTATTTAAGCAAAGACTCTTTAAAAGACTGCAAGGCTTTAATTTCCACTAATGCTGAGTCAAAAAGCCCCAGCTACATGGCATCTCTTCTTGACCCCTCCCACTCTCTCTTTATCTGTGTTTGGATTTCCTGCCAGGTTTTCTCTGCTAAGACATTGACCAGAACAGCTTTATTCATCAAACAATTAAAACAACACATATATGGAAGAACATCCCACATCAGTAGTTTAAGTTCTCTTTTTCTTTGTTTGTTTTGTGTATGACTGCTCTATCATTCCTTGAAGTTAGAGTACCAAGAAGCCAACTGTTATTGTAGCCTTGCCTTCTGTCTTTGGTATTGTCACTTTTGTTTAATATGTTTTGAGGATGTCATTAAATTTACTTATTTCTAATTATTGCTTATTTCTCTAAAATATAAAGCCATTTTCATCTTTTGAAAACTCATCCCTTTTTTTAAAATTTGCTTTATTTAAAATGATTTGTATGTGTTTCTCTACACCAGTATGTACATATCAGTGTGGTGCCTGTAACTAAAATTATAAAATAATGGTGTGTGTGTATGTATGCAAAAAATAAATATGTAATTAACAATAAACTTTATCTAGACATTTTAGTAGATTAATTTAACTATTTTAATAATTAATTTAATCATTTCAATTTTTTAGGAAAAATAGAAGAAACATTCAGTCATAGCCATTTTTTCTGATCTATTAGTTATTTAGTCATACAATATAAAAGCTATCAAACATATATGACCAGGTGACAACATCAAATATTTGAGTTAAGGACTAATACGAAGTAAAAAATATTGGCTAATAAACAGAAACATATGTTTTTAAATAGCATCTTGGTTGGGAAAACATGATTTTTTTTTCAAACCTTGACTTTGTAGATTATGACCCTGAGATGCCTTGGAATTGTGCAGTTATTTTTGGTTGTGTTATACACATATCTGTTTCTCCATCTGGAACTAGACACAGAAGTTTTATGACATTTTTCTCACAATACCCCAGTGGATAGCTTCCTGCTGATAACCCTACCATACGCTTCACTGGGGAATTCATTTTGCAAAAAGTATCCATTCCACATATTTAATAATAATAACTAGTTCAATTAACTAACTAGAAACAGGTGATACTTTATTGTTCATGTGTGAAAACAACTTCAATTTCTACACAACATCAATAAAATATCTAGATAGCAGATGTGCTGTTTATTAACTTGTGGTAGGTAAGAAAAACCCAACTAAATAAACATAACAGCAAATTTCATTGAAAATGAATTTTCTAAAACATTCCTCTTTAGTTGATAAATTTTAAATTAACATAAAGAAAATAATTACTTCCACAAAAATTTCTTAAATTGTAAGATATTTGGCATTTCTTTATCAGTAATTGATCTGAATGTCATCAACATATGTCTATCATTTATAATTAACTGAATCATATTATCAGAAACCTATATTGATTATATAATTTCTGATTTATAGATAAAGTAATCATTATAAAAATACCTTAATGGTTTAGTTTTGTATAAAACAATTCTTTTCAAAATTAAAATTCAGTTCATTTCATGTGTACATTTTTGAAAAAAATTATTGGTAATGTTAATTTTGCTTCCTTTTTTAAAAAAATAAATAATATTTATAATGATAATTCTTCCATGGAATGAGCATATTATATTAATTTTATTTTAAATTAATAAATATTAAAGCATTTCAGGCATTTTTATTAAATTAAAATTTTGTTCTAGAAAAATAGCCAAATGCCTTCTATTATGTATCTAGGAGTATTTTTTCTAATATCAAACAAGATGCCAAGTTAACAAAGTTTTGAGTATAAATATTTCAAATGTCTGTTTCATTCTTTCATGTTAACTCTATAAGTATATAATGCTATTCAGTTCTTTAATTTCTTTAAAGATCAGTTCATAATTCACAAATTAGTCTCTGTTGTTCACAGTAGAATATATCCAATAAAACTATGACTTATCAATTCATAGAAAAATATAAATGTTTCAAACATTCAAAAAATTCAAATATATAAAAAATATAAATAACAAGCAAAATCATGAGTTTTTAAGAAAATATGTGTGTGTGTGTGTGTGTGAGAAAGAGAGGAAAGAATGTAAGAAGAATCTAATTCTTAGTTTCTTTTTCTGTTGATGTTACCTTGATAAAGGAAACTTTAGGAAGAATTTACTTGATTCAAAGATCCAGATGACAGTCCCGCATTTGCAGGCGGATCTCTGTGAGTTCGAGACCAGCCTGGTCTACAAGAGCGAGAAACCCTGTCTCGAAAAAACCAAAAAAAAAAAAAAAAAAAAAAAAAAAAAAAAAAAAAAAAAAGAAAGGAAATTTGAAACAACTGATTCCAGTATACCCACACCAGGAGCAGAAAGTAGCTATTGTATGCTAGTTCTCAGCTCATTCTTTCTACTCTTATATAGTTCAGGACCTCTAATCTAGGAAATGGTGTCACCTTTAATGGGCAGTTTTTCCAACATCAATTAGACAAGATAATCACTCACAGACATCCCCAAAGGACACAGATCAGGTGATTCTAGATTCTGGGCAAAAATTAAGTCATCATAATAGCATAACAGTCATGAAGTTTTTTTCATAAAAGTGGATTTCACGAACCTTTAAAAATATTTGTATATGTCTGATTCCTACTCCATACTCCCTGCTTCCTGAAGTTCTAGGTAGTGATAATTAACATTATATACAGTGAATCATGTATACATTATGTCATATGAATGGAATCTTGCTTGCATTCATGAGACATACACAAGGGTCTAGCTCTGCAGACAGAGATTGTGTGTTCATTTCCCAGATGCCCAGACATAAATAATCACACAAAACTTTATTAATTACAACACTGTTTGACCAATGGCTTAGGCATATGCATAGCTATTTCTCACATCTTAAATTAATCATTTCAATTATTATTATATTTTACCACAAGGCTCGTGGTTCCATTATTTCTTGCTTCTTGGACTGCTATGTGGTGTCTGCTTGACTCTTGTCTTCTTATTCCCTGCATTCAGTTTAGTTTCCCTGCCTAATTCTATTCTTCCCCGTCATAGGCCAACGTAGCTTCTTTATTAACCAATGGTTTTATAACTACTCGTGTCCTTCTAAAGCAGGGTTTAGCTTTACAGCACCTGTTGTCACAGTTTCTCTTGCAGAAGATGATAATACCCTCTGAGTTCTCTTGCTAAGTGCTGCTGTGCTCAGCTCTAGATACTTCCATTTGTTTCGTGGAAAAACAAATGGTCACTCACCAAAACAGACTTAACCTCAACGATAGTTACCCTGAAGAACTATGACGTGAGATTCTGCTTTGTATGCTGAAAATATGTTTTAATTATTGTTTATATTCGGTGGTGAATTTCCATAATGTTACAGCTTTCCAATTATTTTTCAAAATAAAGATTTATGGGATACAAATAAAATAAAGATCAAAGGAAGAAATCTGAAATATTTCAAAGATAATAGACAATATACAAAATATATTAAAATTAATATAACTCTTTGCACTTATACTAACTGTACATTATAAAACACCATTGTCTAACAATAAATGAAAACTATTAAAGTAAAATCACAAATGAAGTCAAAAGAAATATAAGGGTAAGTTTTAACATTAAATATACAAAAAGAACAACTGTGAAATAAATAATTGTACTAAAAAACCAAAGGAACTTCCTGAAAAGATTCTCTGAAACTACTGGATTGTCCCAAAATGAAACAGCACAGCTGGTTCCTATAACAGGAAGAACAAACATCTTAAGCTCCGACTTCACTTCAAACACAAAAGCATATTAAATCAAAATTAGAATAAAACACATGGAAATTAATTGCGGCAGTAGTTAAGAACCCTGTTCCTATAAGGTAAGTTAATAAAATGTATGAAGAATCTGCTATCAGCTTTAAAAGTACCATGTGATATTGAGTTCTAGTATCAGATGTTTTAACTATGATAGTGAAGTATTCCCTATTTAATGGAATAGAGCAATACCTATGTGTGTCACCTTTACCAGGTACAGAGAGAAATGGTAGAAAAATCTTATTGAGTCCACATATCTTCCATATTAATATCTTATAGGCTGTCACTTGATGTAAAATATCAGCTCCATTATCTTGTTGAAAAATATACAAAATTCTTAGAAAAACAAATCTAAAAATTTATTAATGTGCTTGCAAGAGAAAGATTTAATATGACAAAATCAATTGATTTGTTCTGTATATTACCTAATAGGAATATATATAATTTGAACCTTACAATGATTTGGTAAAAGAAATGAGATAGAGAACTTATCTTTAAAAACTTTACCAAACAAAAATAGAAGGGGGAAAAAAAGATAAAACTCGGGTGGCTATTACTGTAGCTGAAACAAACCCTTAGTAGGTAATCTGTGTGCTGCCTGCACATAGCTAGCCTCCTGTGGTTACGCTGAGTGCAACATTTGATGATTTTTTGGCCCAAAGTCTGTGAGCGAAGCATTTACCAGCTGGAACATGACCCTCCAGTTGTCCTGCCTTCACACAAGGAAACAGAAGTTTTGCTGTAAGATGCAAAAATTGCAACATGGAAAAAAACCCTGCTGAGCTACAGTGAACTTTCATATTATGTCTGTTAGCTGCTCTGAAAACATTTTCTCATTTTATACCACAATAGAAAACAGAATTTTCTGGCCCTGTGCTTAATCAGGACACCTTATCTTGTAATGAATTGATACTTGCATAAAATTTAAAAACCCAACTAGAAGGCATATAAAACAAAATGATAGCAATATAAAAAATAATCAGTTAAAGTGAAAACACAATTAGCATAAAAATAAATTTTTATACAAAGCACACATGATCAATCATCACAGAGTAAAGTTCCTAGAGAGTAATCTGTGTTTCGTGTGCAGCCAAGTGAGCTTGCTATGTGAATTCAGGTAAAACTACCCACAAATATACTGAAATTATCTGCTCACTTACAACACAATGCAGATTAATCCCTGGTAGCTAGTATGAAAATGACATTAAAAAGTAAGAAATAACTTTTCTTGCAAAATTTTTGAAAAGAATAAACAAATACAGAAATCCCTAGGGTGTATGAAAATTATGACTCTAAGATTTAACATATAAAACAAGGAAAGACATAAGGAGTAAATAATTTGGAAATATTCTCTAAGTAAGTTGTAATATGATGGTGATATTATGCTCAAATTATTCATAATTATAAGAAGGAATATTGCATGTCAATTTAAAACAGTAGAAGCATTTGTTAGTAGTATCAACTTGTAAAGATTAAACACTTGTGTTGTTCCAGATATTTGTTCCTTATTTTATGTCATTATTAAATAAAATCATTTCAGAAATCTAATGAGCTGTACCTTATGGTCTATGTTTTATTGACAAGATTGTAATTTGAAGGGTTAGCTCAAAGATTCTAAGTTCACAAATAAAGATTGAAAACCTCGGAGCTGAATTTCAGAATTGTTTGACTTCAGTGCTTTTATTTCTAAAAACTACACTAAACTAAAATAATTAAATTAATATATTCATCAATACACCCTTTACCAGGGGATAATTCTGATTTTCATAGAAAAACATTCTTGTAAAGGTGATCTGGTTTCTTCTTTTGTAGCTCTTATTGTGATTGTCTCTGACACTGTCCAGTCATTCTCTTCGACCTTAGATCATACTGCCTCAACTTCTAGGGCGTTAGGATTGCCCAGGTGTGTTAGCAAACCTAGCTTATCATAATAAATTTTAATTCACTATTCACTGATGTTCCTAAGAAATAATTTAGAAAAAATTGAGATATGCAATAAATAAAATATTTTTCAGTATTTTAGTCTGTGAAAAATACAAGAAAGTTAAGATTATTAAAATAGAATAGAGTAAATATGACATAATGAGAATTTATTTAAAATATTTCACAGAAAGATGGTCAAAAAATGTAAACATATATGGAGAATTTTTCTTTCTTTTTATTTAATTATTAAAGATTTCTGCATCCTCCCTGCCACCCCCCCCTCCTCCAACCAAGTCCCCCTCCCTCCTCAGCCCTAAGAGCAATCAGGGTTCCCTGCCCTGTGGGAAGTCCATGGACCTCCCACCTCCTTCCAGGTCTAGTAAGGTGAGCATCCAAACTGCCTAGGCTCCCACAAAGCTAGTACGTGCAGTAGGATCAAAATCCAGTGCCATTGTTCTTGACTTCTCAGCAGTCCTCATTGTCCGCTGTGTTCAGCAGTCCGGTTTTCTCCCATGCTTTTTCAGACCCAGTCCAGTTGGCTTTGGTGAGTTCCCGATAGATCATCCCCATTTTCTCAGTATGTGGGTGCACCCCTGGAGGTCCTGAGTTCCTTGCTCGTGCTCTCTCTCCTTCTGCTCCTGATTTGGACCTTGGGATTTCAATCCGGTGCTCCAATGTGGGTCACTGTCTCTGTCTCCTTTCATCCCCTGATGAAGGTTAATATCCAGGAGGATGACTATATGTTTCTTTAAATTTGCATTTAAAATCTACTTGGTAGATACTGAGTGTGATGTTCAGTGATGGGGTACTGGCTTTCATATATAAAGTTCTTGGATTGTTCCCCAGAAGAGTAAAATGTTCTGCTCAATTAATTTAAGAACATGTATAGCATGCAAGCTATACTGGACAGAAAAATAATAAAATCAGCGTTTAATTTAACTTCCATGGTCAATACATTTAAGACCAGGAATAGATTAAAAGAAACCAAATGTAAGATACAATTGAAGACTAAGATAATCATAAACTTCATGGCAAAATAACAAAAACACTGTGAATGACTTAGAATTTCCTCATTAAGTGACAATCACAAAATAATAAGGGACATTCAAGCAGTATTAATGAACTCTCTTAAGCAATGCTATGGATGCTGGAGAATAAACTAGTTCCAGGGAATCAACATAAAATCTACAACACTGCTTTCCAAATATATTAGAAAAGACTAATATAAGTATATAAATTTGAATTTTCTGGGTATGCTGAACAAGAAGCTAATAACTCACTATTTCAACCATTATACAAAATATAAATATTTTGAACCATAATAAATGTATTTTATCTTAATTCATATATTTCTAACTTTATAGGAAATTATTTGTAATAGGTTTTTTTCAGATGACTTGTTTTCTTTTTTTTGTGTTGTAAGACATTTTTTTTCTTTTCTTTTTTTTTTCTTGCTGATTTTTTTTATTAATTAATTAATTTAATTATTAAAGATTTCTGCCTCTTCCCCGCCACCACCTCCCATTCCCTCCCCCTCCCCCAATCAAGTCTTCCTTCCTCCTCAGCCCAAAGAGCAAGCAGGTTTCTCTGCCCTGTGGGAGGTCCAAGGACCACCCACCTCCATCCAGGTCTATTAAGGTGAGCATCCAAACTACCTGGGCTCCCACAAAGCCATTACATGCAATAGGATCAAGAACCCATTGCCATTGTTCTTCAGTTCTCAGTAGTCCTCATTGTCCATTATGTTCAGCGAGACCGGTTTTGTCCCATGCTTTTTCAGTCCCCGGCCAGCTGGCCTTGGTGAGTTCCCGATAGATCATCCCCATTGCCTCAGTGTGTGGGTGCACCCCTCGCCGTCCTGAGTTCCTTGCTCGTGCTCACTCTCCTTCTGCTCCTCCTTTGGATCGTGAGACTCCACTATTGGGAATATACCCAAGAGATGCCCAAACATACAACAAAAGTATATGCTCAACTATGTTCATCGCAGCATTGTTTGTAATTGCCAGAACCTGGAAACAACCTAGATGTCCTTCAATGGAAGAATGGATGAAGAAAGTATGGAATATATACATATTAGAGTACTACTCAGCAGTAAAAAACAATGACTTCTTGAATTTTGCATACAAATGGACGGAAATTGAAAACACTATCTTGAGTGAGGTAAGCCAGACCCAAAAAGAGGAACATGGGATGTACTCACTCATATTTGGTTTCTAGCCATAAATAAAGGACATTGAGACTATAATTCGTGACTCTAGAGAAGCTAAATAAGAAGGTGAACCCAAAGAAAAACATATAAGCATCCCCCTGAATATTAACCTTCATCAGGCGATGAAAGAAGACAGAGACAGAGACCAACATTGGAGCACTGGACTGAAGTCTCAGATGATTTGTTTTCATTATAAAGTTAACAAGCTGGCTTCACACATAAGCTCATAGACATATTAACACATATTTAGAAGCCTAAAGCCAAATATTATATGTGTTACTTAGTTGTCTTGTTTTAGTTGTGACAAAACAATTGAGAAAAGCAGCTAATGAAGGAAAGGTTTATTTGCAGTAATAGTTTGAGGATGTTGTCAACTATAGTTTCGGGAATTGTAGGATTCTGGTCCTACAGCAACCACTATCAGGACTGGGAGAAATGAATGTTTGTGCTCAGCTGGCTTTCTCTTTGAAGGAGACTGCCACCCCAGCTCTGGCATTTAGAGTGAATTTTTCCACCTGAATTAACTCTATCTGGTTAATTTCTCACTCATAAGACGAGAGATTTGACTTTAAATCTAATTTAGAGTAATCATTGCAAAGTTGATAATATGCTGAGAGCGAAAGACTTTGGATCATCCAGTCCTAAATCTGATATTTTCAGATTTTAGTTGATATGAGTCATTCTATCTATAGTCTATATATGACAACTGTTGTTTTTTTTTTTTCAAAACTCTATAGCAAGGGCCAAAAGTTTTATCTCTTTTACTATATAAGCTATCAACTAAAAGTCTATTCCACTCCATTCTATATTGAGTTTCATAAGGAGTTGCTTCTATACTCTACACTCTAAGAGGTCTCTTGAAGTTCATGACCTGATCAATCCCAACAGCTTTTACATCTGCTTAACCTTAAACCTGCATACCATTGGCCACACAGCACACATTGTCAAACATAGCACTGAAACTATCTAACAATTCCTCTAAGTGCCTCAAATCCTTAATAGTCAGGTTTATTATATTATCATTCTACTTTTCAGGACATTGATTCTTCCCTGCTTTTCTTCTGTCCTGTACTTTTATTTCCTTTACTGTTTGCCGCAGGGTATTGTACATTGCTCTGCAACCATTATGATGGGATAGACGTAAAATGAGAGGGCAAACATTTTGTGATTTTGTTAGGTAGCTTTGCTGTGTTATAATGCTTTATTTTGCTTAAGGCTTCAGAATTTCTAGTTTAATTATGCTTGAGAGAACAAGACTGTATGGCTCACATCAAGGTGGAAAGGGACCGAAGAGGTGGGCTAGCTCAGCTTCTGTTATACTCTTGCTCAAGTAGTAAGTATGTATCAAATGTTTACAATACTATACATACAGATACATAAATATAAAACATATATGTGATAACAACCCACAAAAGGTATCAGATTTCCCAGGTTTATTTTTTTTAATATTTATTTATTTATTTTGTATACAATATTCTTCCTACGTGTATGCCTGCAGGCCAGAAGAGGGCACCAGACCTCATTACAGATGGTTGTAAACCACCATGTGGTTGCCGGGAATTGAACTCAGGAACTTCGGAAGAGTAGGCAGTGCTCTTAACCGCTGAGCCATCTCTCCAGCCCCCCAGGTTTATTTCTTGATTATTTATAAAAAGATACAGGTGAGCAATGGGTGAATGGGAATGATTCCTTTGGCAGCGATTCAAGTTATTTTCTATGGTAAAATTTTAATACACTGTGACCAGTATTAAATGATCAGTGGCTTAGAGAATGCTGATCTAACTTATAAGAGACCTCAAGTTAATTATCTTAGCATTAAACAAATAAATTAACCCAATTGTGATGTTAACATTATCATCACAGATATACAAAACAACACATACATATGCACACACACAAACATATAGTAGGAAAAACAGAACTTTGATCACATTCAATATATGAAGATCCCAATTCTTCACTTTATTTTCATATCAAAACTAAAAACCAAATATAGTTATCACTGCTAATTTTGTTGAAAATAAGTAACTAAATCACAAGAGAACTATTGACATTATAGTCATAGATGGGAAACACTGGACTCATGCAAGTTTGGTGTGAATTTCTTTTCAAAACTGAATAGTTTCTGAACTTTCCAATATAAATTATATACATGAGCCTTGTTTTGCTTTATTCTCAATGTAGTACTAATCACATTTTGTATTACCATAACATTGATTTTAAAAGGCATATTTATTAATTATAAATTTTGAAAAGTTCACATCATTTATGACAAATATGTGCTTATTTTGCATGTTTGTGATAAATAAGTAGATGAAGAGAAAGTAACTAATCATCACTGAAGAAGGGGAGTTATTCAGAAAATCGCACCACACATAAATTGCACTAGAGTACAACATATTTTACATTATTCAGAACTGTTTTAAAAAAATGATAATTGAAAGTACATTAAAGAAATATCTACCTGCCTACACAGGAGAAAATTACCATGAAGTCAGTAAAAGTAAACATATTTTATTTAAGGAAACTTTATTTCTGAGAAGCTAAATGGAAAATAAATACAGGTAATATTTTCTTTCTGTTTGCTTTCCTACTTTGCATGCATGCTCATGCACATATATTTCATTAACTATTATATGGATATAAGAAAGAAAAGGGAAATTTATTTAAAAATATGTTATGCATTGACAGATGATACATTTGAGTTGGAATTTTTAACAGATAATGATATTTGTATTATTGTGAATGAATGGTGGTACAGTAGATACACGGAAGCATTTAATATATGAGTCTATGCAGCTTAAATATTACAAACTATTTATCAGCTCAGGGTTAACAAAAGAATTATGTTCCACTAATTTCCACATATGACAACATTTATTTTTCTTTATAAGTCTGTCCATGTTCAAAGTTAATTGTTTTAACACATAGTGTATATCCAATAACCAACCTGCTATACAGGTAGACTTCTTTTGATGGCACTCTGAAATCTCTAGCCTATAAATTTGTTACAGAAATAAACACATCTGTTTTATTTTTGCAAAGCAGACTAATTCTCATTTAAACATATAGAATTTGGTTTATTTTTGCATTACACCTAAGTCAGGTGTGGCCAGGTTACAACGTGAGCCTATTTTTAACTTAAAAATTGTTGAGAATTTTTTTAACATTGCATAGGTTTCCCAAGGCATATTTCATATCATAATTTAATGTTCAGTCATCCTAAGACCCTCCCTAGAGTTTAGAATTTCCTACCTCTTCTGTGCTTTCAGAAGGAAAGCAATATATGAAGCATTGAGTTGGAAATCTTTGTTGGTCATGGATTTTTTTAAAAAAAAATACAATATTGAGTATCATGTATCGAGTTTGGGAATTGATTCTACCTTGACTCACTATGCGTAAGACGACTCTTAGTTTGCAAAATTGAAAAAAAAAACATGTACGTCATGAAGTTTAGTAAATATTAGACACAAGGAACATTTTAGGTTCCAATATTGGAACACTTGATGCCTGAGTTGTGACTACTATTTTGGCAAGTTGTAAAACATTAGGAAGGTCAGCCTTGCTAAAAGAAAGGATGCGACTGGGGATGGCTTTGAGAAGTTTTAGCCTCATATCACTGCCAGTTCACTGTCTGTGGTTGGGACTTAGAGCTGATGATGTTACAGCTCCCTTATCTGCTCATCTGTTGTCATGTCTACATTGTCATTCTGGTCTTTTCTTTTGAATTTATAAGTTCAAATAAATTCTTTCTTCTTTGATCTGACAATGTATCACAGAAACAAGAAAGTAAGTAATACATGTGGTCATAGAAAAATGTCAATCAGAAGAAATGTAGTTATTCTGAAAAGAACAAGATCCAGAACACTCTTTTGTGTAAAAAATTATTCAAGTGTTCAACAGATTTTTGCCAGCACCAAGTGAAAAAAAATCTAAGATCAACTCTCATTTCTTATTGTCATGTTATAAAAGTTTAATAAATTAAGAATAATGTATCAACACAATGGGAAATGTTAAGTTATCTGAACTAAGAATGTTTCCTCATCATAAATTCACCTAAGACTTAGGATTTTCTCTTTATATATAAATGATTCATGTGGGATAGGGCATTTATTCACTAGCTAAGAAATAACAGTATTTTGACTATAATGTACGCAAGAGAATTTTGAAATGTTAGGTATTTTGTGCTTAATGTATCTTGTTTTTTTAAATACAAGGTAATAAAAACAGAAGTATTACTCTTTAGATCTGAGAAATCATTATATCTATATGAAATTATCCATCCCATTTCTTGTTTGTTAATAAAGTTAAAATACCTCACGTCAAATGACTTTTTATGTGCCCTCATACTTCTTTTATCTTTTTTAAGTGAAGGTATTACTTTAATTTTTAATTTCTTAAATCATTTTCTTAGCAAAGTCTCCAGTATTTGAGCCAGTGTGATTCTCAGTGGGGGGCTAAATCAAAGAGTTATGACTGAGAAGATTATCATGACCAGTCAAGGCAATTTTAGCCTCAAGTACATTTTTGCAGGTCATTGGTTCTTACCTGAAGTAATCTCTCTGTAGTTCAATTCTGGGCAGCAAAAATACAGACACAAGTAACTCTCCTCCATTTATAGCGCAGCCTTAATTGATCTCAGCAGATTTCCTAATTGCAGAGGTTACTGCTGGTAGGTCATTCATTTCCTCATCTGCGGAGCCTCACTGCCCTAACCAGAAGTGTAGGTGTTACACGGGGGCAGCAGTAAGCCCTCTCAATGTACAGTAATGGAAGAACTGTTAACTCTTATCCCTACAATAATCTTTTGCCTTAGGATATGAGCCTAAGAGGAAAATGGGTCACAGATTTAAAATTTTTTCTAAGATTGTGTGAGCAGAAAGAAATGGGTTTCAGCAATCCAGTGCTAGTTACTTCTTTGTGCTTTTGAAATCTATTAACTCTTTTTCAATGGAGGGCTTCATGTCCTTCATTAGAGTACATTTTATCATGAATCTAGGATATTATTTTTACTAATCCTTGTCTACTAATTAGACATATTTTCTATTTTTATTTATTTATAGCTTAACTTTCAGCAGTTATCAAATACATCAAAATAATCCTTCCATACTTTTTCAAGTACAATTTTCTTTGATTTTCTCTGAGCTAAATTATCATGTATGTGTTCAGTTTCTGCGATTTTAATTATTTGCTGTTATTCTTTATATATTTCCAGTAAATATAATTGAATTATATTTCACTGCTCCATATTTAAGCTTTTTACAGGTAAGTGAAAGAGGTTCATAAGATCAAATATCACACAGTCTATTAACATCCTAATGGAAAGGTTAAACTTCTGTTAATGTAAAAATTAATATTTAACTTTGGTGCAGCACTAATCATAAAATGAATTAACTTGAATGGAAAACAGATATACAATTGAAATTCTGTAACCATTTGCAAATCAAAATATTTCTACTTACTACATTGTATACATATAAAATTAAATTGCAAGAATGAAATATACTTCTCAACCAAAATTTCTTATCTTACATGCATATGATAAAACTAGAAATTCTGCCATTTCAGGAGCAATTGACTAATGTCTAAAGAAACTATATCCTGGAAGGGGAATTTTGTAATTCTATTTCTAGACAAGTGTTGATTGTTTTCAAAGATCTTAGATTCTGATTCAGAATCAACTCAAAACAATATCTTTGAAAGCAAAGTTATGTGTAATTTGTCCCATGGTTTAAGATACATACAAATGTTGACATTTAATTTGTTTATACAAAGGATTGTATGATTTTTAATCTTGTTTTACCTCTATTGTCCTTTGCTTGCAACTTTTCAAAGCTGAGCATTAAAATTTTATGTATTTATTTATTTAATCTATCTGTTTATTTATTTTCCTATTGGTATTAGGCTGTCATCACTCATTCATCAAGTCTCTCTTTAAACTTTCAGATAATATGGCTTTTTCCAGAGGTTCCTTTCTGTTAGAATATTACTGTAAGCTATGATAAACACCTGCATATGTTCAAATATATCTACTCAGATTTCGAATGATACAATTATTTAAATATGTGCTTTACTGTCCAAATAATATGTATGAAATTTGATATTTTCCACTTCATGGGAGGATGAAAAATTTCCCAAACACATATGGTCTTATTTCCTCAGGTTTTAATTATACAAACAGTCTATATCCACGTTATATTAGGACCTCTCATTGGTTAAAAAAAAAGAAAAGAAACACACATTAAAGGATATATGAAAATTTAGTTATTAATTAATGTAGCCAATGTAAAATATTAGAAATTAAAATTTTTGTAGTGAATAATTGAAGAATAGGTCAGACTCAAACAAATGAAACTAAATCTCAGCTATATCTTATCTATTCTTGTCTTGTACTATGGTTTCGTGTTGTTTGCTCCATATTTACTCCCAGTTCTACAAATTCTATGATTGAAGCTAATTGAAATATATTTATTACTTTTTTCAGTGAATAAACTATCTTTTCTATATAGTTCTAATTTTAATTAAAATGAAATTGTACCACATCTCTTTATTTTCTTTTTTTCCATCCAACTCCTTCCATGGGGCCTTCAAGTTGATAACCTGTTTTTTCTTTTTCTCTTTGTTATTATTGCTACATATTTAGTGTGAATATATAAAACAACCCGATGAGTACCTTCAGTGCTGTTTTTGTGTACATAATTCCAGGGCTAACCACTTTGTATTACATAACCTGTTAGAGGACTCACCCCTGGAAGAAACCAATTCTCCCTTTGTCAGTATGGTGAGATTTTCCCATGTCCATTGGTATTGTATGTGTTCAGATTATTTAAGTGGTAAAACTTGTGAGATATCATGGGTGTAGATTTCCTGCCTTTTTCAAGAGACACAAGAAAAACCTAAACTCAATGCAAAGTTCCTAGTAGTTTTGTTATTACAATTTTCTATCTTTTCTGAGCTATAGGTTCACAAGTTCTTGAGACAAGAGTATAAACATGGAAGTACTGCAGAAATCAGGAGAGCAAAAGGGGACCATAGAAATAGATAGATAAGAGAATAGAATATACTTCTATTAAAAACATATTTCTGTATTGAGCACACACACACACACACACACACACACACACACACACCAGAGAAAGAGGAAGAGGGGACAGGGAATGAAGAGAGAGAGAGACTCTCACTATGCAGTTCTGGTAGAAGGGAGCTCACTACTTAGACTAGGCAGAACACAAACTCAGAGAGATCTACCTACCTTTGTTTCCCAATTGTCAGAACTATAAAGAGTGCCACCACACTGGTAGAACATATTTTTACTTTTTAAAATTTGAAATTTTAAAATTAGAATATGGGAATAGGTGATTCTTCATGTGAATGCTGGTGCTACAAAGATCAAAGAGTGGAGTCCAAGGACCTAGAGTTACAGGCAGTTCTGAACTGCCTAACTTGGATGTTAGACACTGAATGTGGGTCCTATGAAAGAGCAGCATGTACTTCTAACTGAAGAGCTTATCTGTGCAAAACTGAAATAGAATATTTAATTAGATTTATGTTGTAAACTCCTTTTCAAGAACAGAAAAAGATGGCAGATCTGATAAATTCTGAGCAACTGCAAGTGAAAGATATATTAGATAATTGATTCAATCATCTTTTGTATTTTTTTCCTTCTTTTGCTGTATTTTCATTCTGCAGAAGTTTCTTATGTAGAGAAACTCATAAACTTTTTTACAAATCTTTTTAAAAGTGAAATATATTCCCAAATATATGCCAGTGAGGAAAGTTTGAGTATAAGAAGTCATGGGGAAATCACCTCCTAAATTCAAGGGGAGGGATTCCTAAATTGCAAAAAGTCCTGGAATCCAGTGTGAAACATCAATTAAACAGAAACAGATAGCATGTTGGGCACTAAGGATTTTAGGCCAACATAATGCTGTAACCACTAACAAAATCCTTGTTGCCTGATTTATATGTCTAAAAGTTCCATTACAGTATTATTTATTTTTAAAAGAAATTGTATTTTCTTTAGAAAAATAATGTGATATTTCTAATGAATGAAAAAAAGTCATGAAAGGACCAGATGACTCCATAAAAGCCCCACCCACCTAATTAGTCATTCCAATCATTAATTTTATGGGTTGTAATGTATATATCAATATTAATTTATATTTATTAACTATACCTGTATTTTCAATTTAAACTTTTTTTTACCCCTTTTGTGGGTTGCAGGGTGCCATGCAATCAATAACAATATATTTAGATTCCTTGTCTCTGGTTTTCTAGCTCTGTGAAAGTTTCTCAGAAGGTTCTTGTTTCTGATGAAATTTGACAGCATTTTAGTAGTACTAAGTAGGCATTTTGTAAAATGTCCCTCAATTGGCTTTTGCCCCAAGGCTTCTTCATGATGATTACTGTAATGCAGTGTCTTTGAGAGGAAAATTAGAAATGCAAAATGCCATTTTTTTTAACATCATATCTAGTACAGCTAACCACTCAAGCTTAAACCTACTGATACTGACCTTGACCATATGGCTGATACAGCACTCCTTACTTAGATTTCTTCAAGGTATCAATTACTATCCTTTTCTGAATAGCATATATTATCTGCAACCCTCTGTGTACTCAGAATTAAAATGGTTGGGTGTTATGTTCTGTCACATCGAGGTCTTTTTTTATGTATACAAATATCTTAGAATTCTTTGGCACAAGTTTTTCTTATGCTTCCTTCTTAATTATGCATTCAATTATTTTATTAGTAGGACCCGAGATCTTATTTTATATTGTGAATCATATTCCAAAAGCTAACTGTCATCCACATTGTTTGTTTTTGAGCTCGAAAACTTTCTCCTTTGAGTCCTTAACACTTTAACATATGTATCTTAGTCAACTTTCTGTTAGCTCAAAGATTTAGCAAGCCCAAGGGAAGACTGGCTGTATTCCTTGGGTTGTGTCTGTGTCAAGGCAACAGATGATAGCAGAACTATATGACAGATAAAAGCAATTAACCTCATAAGCCAGGAATCAAAGAAAGAAAAATCTCAAGAGCCTCACTGTCATCACCAATGGCATGCCTGCAACAACCTAAGAACCAATCTGTAGGACTTAATCCTGAAAGGTTATATTTCCCCTAAGAATTCCAAATGAATACAAGAGATAGAAACAGGCAGGTTTATGGTAGCATTCATAAAACAAGAATTTCTCACTCATTTCATTGAGCAGAAGTCCTAACTATCCTTCCTTCTGTTTGGCCAGAGGCAAGAATGCCAAAAGGAAGCTCTAATTGCTGGTTTGTGAATTGTTTCCCTTTTATTCAACACAGAGGAATGAATATTCCTGCCTAGGAATATGACCTGAAGACATGACTGAAACCACCAAGAGGTGCTGAAAACTCTGCACTGAGCTCTGGAACTATAGAAAAGGCATCTAGATGGCAAGATCTAAGCCAACTCAAGCACCTGGTAGATATGAACAATACAAATTCCCCTGGGGGAAAAAAATTTCACTTGAAAGGTTAGTTTTGTAACGAATTGTATTTGGAATTTTGATGGGGATTGTATTGAATCTGTAAATTGTGTGTGTGTGTGTTTGTAAGATTGCATTTTTTTATTATATCGATCCTGCTATCCAAGAGTATGGAACCTCTTTCCATTTTATGATATATTCTTCAATTTCTTTCTCCAAAGACTTAGAGGTCTTATCACACAGATTTTTTTTTTTTTGATTTTTTGAGACAGGGTTTCTCTATAGCTTTTGGTTCCTGTCCTGGAACTAGCTCCTGTAGACCAGGCTGGCCTTGAATTCACAGAGATCCGCCTGCCTCTGCCTCCTGAGTGCTGGGTTTAAAGGCATGCGCCACCACCGCCTGGCTCACACAGATTTTTTTATTACTTGTTTGGTTAGAGTCATCCGTAAGTAATTTATTTGTGGTTATTGTAAAGGGTGATGTTTCTCTGATTTCTTTCTCTATGTATCATTTGTATATAGGAAGGCTACTGAATTTTTTTTTTTTTAGTTAATCTTGTATCCTTCCACATTACTGAAGGTATTTATTAGATTTAGGCAGTCCCTTGTAGAGTTTTGTGGTTCACTTGTGAATACTATCATATCATCTGCAAATAGTGAAAGTTTGAGTTGTTCATTTCCAATTTGTATCCCCTTGATCTCTGTTTGTTGTATTACTGCTCTAACTAGAGCTTTCAGGACTATATTGACTGAGTTTCTCTTCATTTAGGTTGATGTAAACTGTTCGCTTATTCTACATTACCTTTTTCATGATTGTAGGCTGTTTTATTATGATAAACCCAGCAAAACTTTTTCTATACACATATAATCAAAGCTGCCTTCCTGAAACAAACATTCAACTTTCTTCAAAAACAAAATTAAGATTGTATATTTTTTTCTTTCTTTTTTTTTTTTTTTTTTTTTTTTGGTTTTTCGAGACAGGGTTTCTCTGAAGATTTTGGTTCCTGTCCTGGAACTAGCTCTTGTAGACCAGGCTGGCCTTGAACTCCAGAGATCTGCCTGCCTCTGCCTCCCGAGTGCTGGGATTAAAGACGTGCGCCACCACAGCCCGGCTTGTATATTTTTTTCAAGCTACTAATACAGTTATATTTGGTAATGGTAATTCTAACTCTTAACATTACCTGAAAATAGTTCTTTATACCCCTGATCTTGCTAAGACCTTTTTCATGAAAGAGTGGTGGATTTTATCAAAGGCATTTTCAGCATCTAATGAGATGATCATGTTTTATTATCTCCTTTCAATTTGGTTATATGGTGAATTACATCAACAAATTTTATATGTTGAACCATTCTGCATCTCTTGGATGGATCCTACTTGATTATGGTAGATGATTTGAGTGTGTGTGTTCTTGAATTCAGTTTGCAAGTATTTTATTATTTTTGGATTGATGTTTGTGAGGGTCTTTGTGAGGGTCTGTAATTCTCTTTCTTAGTTGCTTCTTTGTGTGGTTTGGGTATCAGAATAACTGTATTCTCATAAGAAAGGTTTGGAAATGTTTCTTCTCTTTCTACTGTGTGGAACAATTTGATAAGTATTGGTATTAAATCTTTGAAATTCTAGAGGAATACTACACTGAAACAATCTTGCCCTGGGCTTTTTTTTTTGGGGGGAGATTTTAATGACTGCTTCTATTTCCTTAGGGTTATAAGTCTATTTAATTTATTTATTTGGTCTTGATTTAATTTTGGTATGTTGTATCTATCCAGAAAATTGTCCATTTCTCTTATAATTTTCAATTTTGTGGAGTACAGTTTTCTGAAGTATGATAACAATTCTTTGGACTTTCTAAGTGCCTGTTGTTATACCTTTTTTTTTTTTCCTATTTCTGATTTTGTTAATTTTGATATTCTTTCTCTGCCTTTTGGTTAGTTTCGAAAAGAGTTTGACTACCTTGTGATTTTTCTGAAAGAATCAGCTCTTTGTTTCATTGATTCTTTGCTTTGATCTATTTGTTTCTCTTATTATTATTTCTTGTCATCTACTACTCATGGGTGAGTTTGCTTCTTTTCTTCTCGGTCTTTCAGGTGTTCTGTTAAATTGCTAATGTGAATTCCCCCAAATTCTTTATGTAGTCACTTGGTGCTCTGAAGTCTCCTGTTAGCCTTGCTTTCATTGTGGCCCATAAGTTTGTGTATGCTGTGCTTTCATTTTCATTGAATTAGAAAGTCTTTAATTTCTTTTTTCCTTAACCAAGTGATGACTCAATTGATAATTGTTTAATTTCCATGAGTTTGTAAGCTTTCTGCAGTTAATATTCTTATTGTATTCTAATTTTAAACCATGGTGATCTGATAAGATAATGGGAGTTTTTCTAAATTTTGCGACTATTGGGCTTTGCTTTATTACTATGTATGTGGTCAGTTTTAGAGAATATTCCATGAGGTGCTGAGAAGAAGGTATATTCTTTTGTGTTTGGGTAGAATATTCTATCGAAGTCTGTTAAGTCCATCTAGTCATAACCTCTGTCAGTTCTCTTATTTCTCTATTAACTTTCTGTCTGGCAGACCTTTCCATGACTGAGAATCGGGCGTTGAAGTCTCCCACTATTAGTGCATGGGATTTGATGTATGATTTAAGTTTTAGTAATGTTTCTTTTACAAATGTGAATGCCTCTGTATATGGGGCAGACATGTTCAGAATTGAGACTTCATTTTGATGGATATTACTTTTGATTAATATAAAATGTGCTTGTCCATCTCATTTGATTAATTTTAGCTTGAAATCTATTTTCTTAGCCATTAGGATAACTATACCAGTTTTTTCTTAGGTCCATTTTGATTGAAAATTTTCCTAACCCTTTACTCTGAGATAATGTCTGGCTTTGAGGTTGAGGCTGAAGTATGCTTCTTGTATGCAGGAGAAGAATGGGTCCTATTTTCCTACCCATTCTGTTAGCCTATAACTTTTTTGAGATGAATTAGGTTTTGAAATAGCTCAGTTGAGTACAAATGCAGAGTGTTTTGTTGGGCTGGAAAACATTTTGGATTATACTTTTGATTATATTTATAAAGCATGGCAGTTAACTGCAAGGACTTACAGTTAGGACTTTGCCTTTAGTCTTGGAAGAGACTTAAGACTTTAAGCTTTTGAATATTGTTGCAACTTATTAAAATTCTAAGAATTTGTGAGCTTGGAGTGGATGCATTTTACATCATAGAGTGGCTGTGAGCATATTGAGACCAAGGAGAGACTGTTGTGGCTTGACTGTAAAATATTGCATACATATTCCTGAGTTTGAATATTGGTGCCTATCAGAAAGATCTGTTTTGGAGGTTGAGACATTTGATGGGATGGTATAGAATTTGAGATAGTTGGTCACTGTGAATAGGCACTGAATTACAAGCTGTCTCTTATTTAGCACAAACTTCTCCTGATTCCTAGCTCATGAAAAGAGTCCCTGCCACCTGCTGCCACTAACGTAAAATAAATCTTACCTTCCAGACTTGGTGGAATTTTTCATTGTATACTCTCAGGCAAAGTCAATAAATACTTCTTCCCTTAAGTTGCTTCTACCAGGAACTCAGTCACAAAGAGAGAAGCAACTAATAAAATGGCACACCATGAAATAATAACACAACAAATATGTGAAATATATGAAAGCAAATTACATATTCCTGAAAAGTCATTTTTATGGATCACATGCTTAGAACTCCACGACATCCTACCCTCCTTCACTCACTCATCTGTACAAATCCCATAACACTTACCAGTAAGTTAATGGAGAGTTTCCACACTGATTATGAAATAATAAATACTCCGTGTAAACTTGCCAGTCAAGCATTTCCAAAAACAATTATGAGACCCAAAAGAAACCTTAGGACAACCATTGCACTTGGGTTCTAATAAGAAGAAAATCCATTCCAATAGACAAATATGTAATATACTATACTAGATATAATATCATCACAAATAATAGAATTGTGATCAATAACAGTTTCATTACAAGGTCTGGAATTCTCTTCCTTCTGTGTTGAAATGCATGGCATCTTCCACTTATAGTGAAGCCTTAATCCTCAACTCAACTACATTTTAATTGTTTATTTAGATTTCTGTTTATGTTGTTTGGCCTTCATGTGGGTAAGTACATCCCATGCATTGGGGTTCCAGAGGTTAGAGGAGAAACCCTAGTACTGGAGTTACAGTCAGGGATAAGCTCAGAACTAAACCTCGGTGAGTTCTCAAAGAACTCCCCAGGCATCTCTACTTACCTTGACTAAATTTTGAAGTTAGTCCTTCTATAAGTAAATTAAATATGGAAATAAGAAACAATAATTTGATAGAACTAATTTCTTTATGAAGAGAAAAAGAGGCTTGCATATTGTTTCCCTCTTATATGCATACACGAAAGGCCACTTAAGACACAGCGAAGAAGCATACAATCTAGGAAGAGTGACGTCATCAAAAACCTAGGTTGATATTGGTCTGTCTTGTACCTCTATCATTCAGAAATATGAAAAAGTATTATATTGTTTAAACACTCAGTCTAACATTTCATAAGACATCTTTTTGATTTAATACACCATAGACAATTTTAACAGTTTCTTAGATTAAGCAAGAATGAAAGCTTAGGTAATTATGTCATATCTGGATTCTCAAACAATTAAAGTATTGATTAAGAGCAGAGGGAAATTCAAGAAATGCTGAATAATGATACACCGCTCTCAACATTATGCTATTATTGTCCTCTTAAAACAAACAAGTAAAACAACAGAAATAAAGAAATAAAGTAACTGCAGATTTTCCTTCTAGCTCTGTGATACATGTGTTCACTTCCCTTTTTATATTATAAATTGTTGTAATAAGAGCGGCAGGGCTGCTTCCCACCGCCACCCGGCTAGCTTTACCCGAAATAATTACACCGGAATCTGTATTCTTTTGATCACTGCCTGGCCCCTTAGTTCCAGTCTCTTATTGGCTAGCTCTTACATATTGATCTAACCCATTTTTAATATTTTGTGTAGTACCACGAGCTGGCTTACCAGGGAAGATCTTAACCTGCGTCTGTCTGGAGTGGGAGAATCATGGCGACTCCTGACTCGGCTTCTTTCTCCCAGCATCCTGTCTGTTTACTCCACCCACCTAAGGGCTGGCCTATAAATGGGCCAAGGCAGTTTCTTTATTACTTAACCAATGAAACAACAGATAAAAAGATGACCCACCTCCATCAATAAATAACCGTTAATGGTGATTGTAGTCATTGGCTTAGATTACAACAAGCTGAGATCTGATTTATAGGGCAACATAATTGTCATCCAGCACTGAATAGAGTGATAGATGCTACTAGGGATCATCATTGAAGCACAGGTTTTATATTAGGTTGTAGCATATTCTCATCATAATGGAGAGTTTATACAAGGTAGAACCATATAATCTCTTCTAATTCATTTTTAACATTAAAAATGTAGATGTATGAGTGTTTGTTTTAATATTAAATGTGCTATAATTTATGATAAGACCTGAAATGCTTATCCTTCAAAACCAACTTCTACTGGCTGCTTTATCATACACTCATTGTTTAGACACTTCGTTTGACTCTAGATGATTTATTGTAAATGTGACAATCTTATTCCTGCATCATAATGACCCTGTGTATGCTTAGATTAAATCCTATAAATCGAATACTGACTCCAACTCCTTTCGGTACACATTCTGGTCTTTCAAATATGTTATAAGTTAAGGGCTTATTTTTCCATACGAAAGAAAGTTCTTAAAGTATTCTGACTCTTTTATGTTCTTATCCACAGGAAAATTGGCTTTCTATATCCAGAAAGTAGAGAACAATTGATACCAGATGAGAAAAACTTCAAAACAGAAATAAATTTTGGTATTATTATAGTACCAAAGCAAACTGTTTTATTAGTACGAAAATTTTGCATTAAAGCTTTCAGTTTCTTTCCTGACTATATAACATAGAAAGGCAACATGACACATTTAATATATATTCCTAAAAACAAACAAACAAATCTCCAACAAAATACATTGAGTAAAGGCTACAAGAGGGGAGTGTTCATGGTGACCATATGAGACTATTTACAGAACAAGGATAATAGTATTTTTTTGGTGCATATATGTTAGGTCTCATCTCCTTCTCAAGTGTACATTGGAGCAGTCATGTCCTGATTTTATTTTTATTTTTAAAATGACAAAACACTATTTTTTTTTATTTTCCATGCCAATCCTAGTTCCCACTCCCTCCCCTACTCCCAATGATTCCACTCAACCCTCATTTCAACACACATCCATTCTTAAGGGATGGTAATACACACTGATTTGGAGAAGGTCCAAGGCCTTCCCTACTATAACTAGGCTGAGCAATGTATGGAATAAGTTACACAAAAGCCAGTACAAGCAGTAGGAATAAATCCTGGTGCCAATTCCAGTGGCCCCTCAGTCTACCCTACCATGCAACTGTCAACCACATTCAGAGGGACTAGTTTGGTCCTATGCTTGTTCCTTCCCAGTCCGGCAGACGTTGGTGAGCTCCCATTTGCTCAGGTAGACTGTTTTAGTGGGTGTACCCTTTATGGTATGGACTACTTTGCTCATAATCTTACTCCTCCCACTCTTCAATTGGACCTTGGGAGCTCAGTCCATTACTCAATTGTGGATCTCTGCCTCTGTTTTCATCAGTTGCTAGATGAAGTTTCTATGATGATATTTAAGATATTTATCAGTCTGACTACAGGGCAATGCCAGTTCGGGAAACCTCTCCTCTATTGCTTAGGGTCTAAGATAGGGTCATCCTTGATGATTCATGGGAATTTCTCTATAGCCAGGATTCTTGCTAACCTTATAGTGGCTCCCACAATCAAGATATCTCTTTCCTTGCTCTCATCTCCGTCCTTCCCCCATCTCAGTCATCCCATTGCCTCAAGTTCTTCTTCTCCCTCCCCTTCTCCCCTCCTCTTCCCCTTCTACTCTCCCTTTTCCCCCACCTCTATGTTCCCAATTTTGTCAGGTGGTCTTGTCTATTTCAACTTTTCAGATGGAGATATATATATATGTTTCACCTAGGGTTCACCTTGTTTAGCTTCTCTAGGATCATGAACTATAGCCTCAACATCCTTTGTTTAAAGCTAGTTTCTACTTAAGAGTGAGTACATACCATATTAATCTTTTTGAGTCTGGATTACCTCACTCAGAATGGTGTTTTCTAGTTCTTTCCATTTGCATGCAAAACTCAAGATGTTGTTATTTTTTACCCTTGAGTAGTACTCTAATGTGTAAATGCGCCACATATTCTTTATCCATTCTTCCATTGAGGGACATCTAGGTTGTTCCCACATCCTGGTTTTTACAAATATGCTGCTATGAGGATAGTTGAACATATGTCTTTATAATATGATTGAGACTCTTTTGGGTATAATCCCAAGATTGATTTTGCTGGATCATGAAGTAGATTGATTCCCAATTGTCTAAGAAATCTCCATAATGATTTCAAAGTGGTTGTACAAGTGTGCATTCCCATCAGCAATGGATGAGTGTTCCCCTTACTCAACATCTTCTTCAGCTTAAGGTATCATTCATTGACCTTCATTCATTCTGGAAGGTATAAGAGGTTATCTCAGAGTTGTTCTGATTATGACTATGTCTTTTCCTTTAAAGAAGCTTCTTAGTTTCAGGAAGTCCCATTTATTTAATGTTGCTCCCAGTGTTTGTGTTACTTTATATTTATTTAGGAATATATTTAGAAAGTGATCTCCTGTGCTGATTCTTCATTCAATACAAGTAATCAGTACACAGCATGAAGAATCTTCTGGGAAGAAAAAAATATGCTGATATCTCTGTTACAAAAAATCTGGGGTCCGACTGGAATTGCCATATGATATTGAGGAAATTACATCCCTCTTGGGTTTCTTAGTCTTATTAAGACAAGAAATTAAGAACAGATTCAGCTGCGTGGTGGTGGTGCATGACTTTATTCCCAGAACTTGGGAGGCAAAAGCAGGTGCTTCTCTGGGAGTTTGAGTCTTGCCTGGCAGTTCCAGGAGAGGCTCCAATGCTATAAAGAAAACTCTTGTCTCAAAAAAAAACATAAATAAATACTATTCAAATGGGAATCTTTTCACAGTTTGTTTGAGTTTACCCTAGGGCAAGAGTTTGTAAATCTAGGTATATTCCTGGAGAAAGGGGATAGAAAATTGAAATAAATGGCAATGTTGTTTGATTTAATCTTGCTTGCAACATCCTGGAAATGTGGCCAGGTAATGGGAAAAGAGCTTTAAACAAAGAATGGAAGCCCCATATGCAAAGAAAGCATACTTAGGCTCTTCCGTGCATCAGGAGAAAGAATAGAGCAGAGAAATTTTTTTAAAAAAGGAGAAGGACTACGTCTTTCTGAATAGATTTAAAATGTTGACAGACACAACAGTCACTAATGGCTACTACTAAGGACTGTGGTGTGGATAAAAATGAGAAAGGACAAGTACACCATTTCACTAAAAATTTAATTATTACTTTTGTATCTTTACTATGGCTTAGTTTGAGCCCAGTTTTCTGGTTGTTGGTCTCTTGGTCAGTTGACTGAGCCACTCAATTTATTAACCCATATGCGAAAAGTATGTGGAATATCTCTACCTGGAGCAGAGTCCATTCTTTTGGTTAGGAATAGCAGCAACATCTCCTTAATGGGCCTTCAATGCCATCCTAACATTTGAAGGTTAATCTAAATGAGAATGCTCCCTATGAATAAAAATATCCTACATAAGAGAAAATGTTATAATCAGTTGTAAAATCAAATTAAAACAAGGTTTGGGAAGGTAGAACTGTTAAAGAAACTGAAAGATTATCAGCCCCAGTCAGTATTATATCCGGCCTGTTTTTGACTGGAGATGAATGCCAGCAATATTATAAACTTGGAAAGTGGATTCCTGAACCAATTTTAAGTATAAATAGCTTTAAAATGTGCCTCTAGTTGTTCTGAAGTTGGAATTAGTCAGTAATGATACCTTTAAGATACTAAACATTTCAGTTACCTCTGACCATGGAGTGCCTCCAAAGCTGAGATAGCTGGAGTAACAATGGCACAATGCAAATAATATTGTCCTAGCTTAATTTGTGACTCTTGGGTCTCCTTCGCCCCAGGTAGTAGGTAAGATAGCCCTTTAACAATATATGAGAAAGAAATGACAGCAAGAGATAATGGCTACCTTGCCTGGGGCCTTTGATAATTAGAGAATAAGGCAGAACGACTTGGTTTCCTGATTAACAGCTCTGTGATCTCTCTACTGATCAATTCAGTTAAAAGCATGGAGCTCTTTGTCTAGCAGCTATGGCATTGCTTATGGCACTCTTACTCACTGAGTGACCTTGGGTGAAATTACTCTAGGCTGGCAAGTTTTCCAAGGATAACGAATGAATGAGTTTGACTGTCCATTTTACCTTTAATAAAATTAAACAGGTTGTTTACAAGGTACTTTCTTTACCATCTTCCCACCCATCCTGTAAAGACTATTATAATTCAAACAAATATTAATGATGTAAGTTTTACTCAGGTATTTTTCCCCTAGACATTTTTTTTTCTTTTTCTTAGTATATTCTAAAGTGGTGTTGCAGTATCTGCTGTGTGTCATATTCACTGATTCACATAGGAGATGCATGGAGAAATGTAAGAAAATATTCATCTTGCTGTCACAGAATTAATAACTTAGTGGGAAAAAAAGGTTAAGGTACATATTACTATTTTGCAAAGGGCCCTTGGTAACTCTTTGAAAGTATTATTAATTTCAAAATACAGGTCTTTTTCATTTATTCAATAGCATGCTTGATTAAAAATAAACAAATTTCCTGTGTATAATTAGTAAACTACTCAAATCATCTGTGTAAGCAACTGATACAGTTGTCTAGATGTCAGCTAATGAAAGATCACTGAATTTTGCCTCCTGTTGAGGAGATTCTATCTTCAGACACAAAAGTGGCAGTATTTCTATTTCTGATCAGAATGAAAAAAACAAGATAAATCAATCTCTAACCCTTGAGAGAAATGTAACATTCTAAATAAACCTGGAAGTTCTGAAAATAATCACCTAGCTCAGAGGCTTTCGGGTAAAGGGTAAAGACATTTTCCCTTCTCTCCACAGTTAATACAGAAGAGCTCACCAATAACCTGGGGAGGAAAAGTACTTCAGACATGCCCTCTGTTCTTAGAACTTTAAGAAATAGGATAAAATCTGCATAAAATTATAGATGCTCACAACGGTACTGTTGAGAGTCACTCCTAGAGACTGTACTCTACCCTACATAATGGTTTTGGGGGTCATTACCCATTTTAAGCCCATTTTTTTCCAGAAATTTTGGCTACTCAAAATGGTAGAGTGTCCCATGATGCCATCGTAGAAATCAAAATCACTTCATTGGATTCTTAGTCTTGTTAATAGAAAAAAAAAGAAATAATTCAGAAGTCAAAAAGACAATTTTAATAGAGATTTAAAAAATATTTATTTTATGCTTTTGCCATAGGGAAATCACGTCATTTGTAAGTAACCAAGTGGCAGAAGAAAGGAAAAGAAAAAATAAAAGAAAAGGGAAAGATAGAATAGAAGCCAAAATAAACAAACAAAAAGCACAAGCAAAAAAGTGAAAAACAAAGCAAACGTTTCCAGGGAAAGCAGGAAGGCAAATTTGGAAATGGTAAAGAGGTCAAGATTTTAGTATATTCCTCTATAGTCATCTGTGCCGTCCTTTGGCTTTAAAAAAGTTATCTTCTTTCTTTTGATGAAGAAGTAAAAGAGGAGAAGGAGGGGGAAGGAAGTGAAAAGTTAGGAAGGACAACGAAAAGGAAACACACGTTTCAAAGTCTTAACTTAGAGAACTGGATATGTATCTTTGCAGAGCTACTGCTGTACACTAATAGCTCTATTCGTGGCTGGAACAGGCTTGAGTTTTCATATGAGAAAATGAAATTTTCTCATTAAAGGGATTCTTCCTCTTTCTTTCTTGTAGTTTAGGGGTGAGTCATTATTCCTGAGACTTAGTCTCCTAGCCATGGATTAACATGTTTAGCTTAATTAACTTTAATGTCTTGGGTATCTGGGGATGTTTTATCTTTACTGGGACAAGAGATAGAAATTAGTATGCTTGTTTTTAAGAAGAATATAATGGATTTTTACCAATAGACCTCAACAGAGTCATCATCAAGACTATTGTAACTCTGGCCCCACTGAAGATGCAAAATCATCTCCAAGATGATGTAAAAATGGGCAATGTGTGTAACCCATCTTTGCCAGGAAAATCTATTGCTTCAGTTCTTAAACTATACACAAGAAGTGGATAATGGCAGGAGTGGAATTTCAGTCTCAACCCTCATACAACTTTTAGAGGGAATCTAGGAGAAAGCATTCTGGACTTGAGGACCAAGGATATTACCTCTTTGTGGAAAAAGACAATAATGAAACAATTTAGGTTGGGAGGGGGGTAGCTCCATGAAATTGCCTAGCCAATTTACACTCCTAGTCATCATCAATATGAGTTGGGTTTCTCTACAATGTCCATTTTGGTCATTGCCTACTTCTATTTCCTGAGGTTAATCAAATTTGTCCTATAATAAACTCTGTCTACTTTTAAACTTTATTCATAGTCTGTTGCCTGAATTCTTGAAACAGAGACCACAGAGACCAAGGGAAGCAAGGAAAGTTCAGAATGAGATTCCAGAAATATTAACCACATAATTTCCAATAAGATAATGATAGCTTTCAAAGATTAAGAAGTTTTATTACATTGTGTTTCTACATCTCTTCTTTTAGAATTTGTAGAATAAAAGGTATCTAAGACTTTTCATGTAATAATTATAAAACAAAGAAAATATAGAGCCAAAGCTTGAAATTTATTAGCATTGATTTACCCATATTTATCATATATTAAATATTGAAAATTATAATTTTCTAAAATATGTATGCCATCTTATATTTTATTTAAATTTATTTGTTTATAATGGGATAGTGTTTCATATTCACTAGGATGCCTGTTTTCTATTACACAGACAAAGAACTTTAGTCCTCCTCCTTCCCCCTCAGGAATGCTAAGATTACAGGTATATATCACCACACCTTTTTAATGTAGTATTGGAGATTGAGCCCAAGGCTTCCTGCATGCTAGGCAAGCACTATTATAGATGAGCTACATCAACAATCCTGTATTTTTTTCCTAAATCATTTCCAAAATGAAACAACAACATAACCATCCTATGTTTCATATCTCATTTTTTCCTACTTTAAATTTATAGGGTAGAATCGATAGAAATTAATAAAAAGCATGAAGAAATATCTTTTCCTTTGAATTTTAGTTTCTTATTTCTAAGGCATGTGTGAAAATTTAAATGTATCTAGTTCATCAGAAACTATGAGAGCAACTGGAATTCCAATATAGAAAAGATATCCTAAAGAAAGTAATTACATTCAGCTATCAAGCTATTACCTTTTATTCATTGGCAAAGCTACCATATTCAACATGAATGCAAAATTCCAGGTTGATGCAGGTCTACAAAGAAATGACACAACAGTCTTTTACTCTGTTCAACCATGGAAAGGATCTGGGTAGGAATAACTTTGCTAGGTATGGAACATGGAGAAATCTTACAGGTATAAATGCCAGTTTCCTTTTTTTTTTTCTTTTTTTTTTATTTCCAAGATGGAAACTATTTTAAAGCCCATTTTTTTTTGATTGGGACTCGACACCAACAAAGTCAAGTGACAACAGAAATCTGTAATTTAAAAGAGAAGCAATAAGAGTACTAGATTCTCTTCTCACAAATACCATTTAGTTTTTCTTACACAACTTTGAATATGTTTTGGCCTTTGTCATAGGATTTCTTATGAGAGGGCTATGGGCATAGTTTGATCAAACTGTAATTAAATGCATTACCAATTTTTTGCTGCTTAAAATACACATCTAATTTACAAATAATGAATAATAATGTTTATTCACACAGACATTGTCAATTAAGTACATTTACCTTTACTAATTTCATCTTGCTATATGTAAAATATTGTCCTAAATATGCATTTTATGTAAATATATATGTATGTATATATATATATATATATATTTCTCAAATGATGGGGAAAATATTGTACTCCCTATTCACATACACTTTTATAAAATCCATTATACTTTCACATTTATGAGTCATGTCTACATAATACACTGTAGCATTCAAAAGAAAATGTTTATTGTCTCCTCTATAATCAATTGGCTATCATTTTATTGTATATATAAATTATATACATAAATATATATCTATTCTTATTGCATTAGACAAATAAAAAGAAAACAGAGACTTCATCTTTTGAAGACATTTGGGATTTATTCAGTCATCTTTTGATATTTAAATTTATGCATGCATGGACAAAGAACAGTCAAATTATTGGCAGTCTGTGTGGCTAAACATAGGATATCAGACTCTTATCTCAGTGCTAGTTATCTTTCTTTAGATTATGTGAACTCAATCTAGTTCCATAATAATGAAAATTATCATCATGTAGATGGTCTCTGATTTTGTAAAATATATTTAAAGCACAAATAACAATTTTAAATCCAAATAACTCACATAATTATTGTATATGCATATGATTTCATTATTAAACAAAATAATTATTCGTTTGGTTTGGATTTCAGCCTCTATTCAATGTTCTCATTCATACCAGCTTTCCCAGTGTTTATCCCCAGACACACACATTGTAGGAAACAATCACACTATCTGATAATTGGTACCTTTGTGAATTTATATCTAACAGCCTCAACTGAGTCCTTGATCTTGTTTCTAATTTCCTGTGATCCATAGGGTTGGTTCTAAGATATCCTCCTGTCTTCTCACAACCTTAAATTCAATCTCAGTTAATAGCAACCCAACATTATTTTCTTTGAGCTAAAGAGAGTCTTAAGATGCAAACTCCCTCAATTTACAAATGTCTGATTACAAAACATATGGGTCTCCTGTTGCAAGAGGAAAGCTACTTCCTGTACTGTCTTCTATGGCTCAAAATAAATCATTCTTTTCAAGGATTTACTTACTCTGATAAATCTCTAGTTTCTGTTGTTCTTCATCTTTTCCATATAGGCTAATCTCCAATTGTGCTCCTATGTCTTCCATGTTAAATAGAAAATAATTGTATTTCCTGAAGCAGTCACACCTACTTCTAGCCATTGTATTCATTGAATATTCTCCTTAGTTGACATAACAATGTATTATCTTTATCTTTGAGAATCTTTGTTTATTGTTTGCTTCAGATAACCTTCAACTTTGGGCACATTAAAAATTGTCTTTCTGAACTATTTCATGTTGGTGGAAGTCTTCTGTGTTTTATAGTAAATTAAGACCACTCTAATAATAATTGATTTAGCAGATATCTCACTAGTTGATTCAGCAACTAGTGATCTTAGTTGCTCTTCTCCCTGTAGTTTTGTGAAAAGCTCTAAAAAATCTTTTCCCTTGTATCTTGGTAGTTTATGTAATCCTGATGTGTAGAGATTTTTTGTTTGCTTGTTTGTTTTAATTTTCTTTTTTTTTTCAAGAAAATCTGAAGAACAAGGTCAAGGATCGGGGTGAATGATGAATAAAAGTGAAGTGAGATGTGTGGAAACCTTTGTATTATAACTTCATGTTCATGAAAAGATCTCTAGTATGGAAAAGCAATGATCAAACAATTTGGTAAGTGGAGATCATTCACTGACATCATTCAATTACCAACTAATCTTTGATCATTCCAGAACTGTTCAGATACCACAAGCACATAAACTAAACACACTTGAGAGTAAAGATGGGAAATATTTAAATTTATTATGTTTTACACATCAAGGATGAATGTTCATCCATTCAATAACAGAGACCAAGTCTGAGGTTCTACTTTAACTTAATTTCTTTGTTATACTGTCGATTCAAAATGGCCCCCAAAAGATATGAATAGGAGCAGCAGGGCTGTGTCCCCGGCACACAGCCGCCCGCATGGCTAGCTTATGTCCTGAAATAATTACACGGAAACTGTATTTTTTTTAATCACTGCCTGGCCCATTAGTTTTAGTTTTTTATTGGCTAACTCTTACATATTGATCTAACCCATTTTTAATATTCTGTGTAGCACAACGAGTTGGCTTACCAGGGAAGATCTTAACCTGCATCTGTCTGGAGTGGGAGAATCATGGCGACTCCCTGACTCGGCTCCTTTCTCCCAGCGTTCTGTTCTGTTTACTCCACCCACCTAAGGACTGGCCTATAAATGGGCCAAGGCAGTTTCTTTATTAAATGAAAGTAACTCTTCCATCATATATATATATAGTCAGATGATAATGTTGTTTTGAAGTATAGAATATTTAGGATTTTGACCCAGTTTGCTGAAGAAAGTCTCCAGACTTGATGTTTAAAAAATATCATGAGAGCTAGTTCCAGGACAGGCACCAAAGCTACAGAGAAACCCTGTCTCAAAAAACCAAAAAAAAAAAAAAAAAAAAAAAAAAATATCATGAAACATACTTTGCTAGCTTCTTTGTTTTCCTTTTGAGTTTTTCTCTATCCTGGCCACCATGAAGTAAATAGACTTGTTCTACCACATATTCTCAAACCTCATCTTCTTCCTTCCCAGTGGTTTAAAGTTATATGGCCGACTAACCATGGAATCAAACCTCTGACACCATGAATCTGTATACATCTTTCCTTTTGTTAAGTTACTATTCCTGAAGAGATTGAAGCAAAGTAAACCCAGATTGGGTACCAATATAAGAACACAAACTAAAAATATCAACTCACCATTAGAGTATTGATACAATGCATTTATTGGGGTTATTGAAAATATCTGGGATAGAAACCACATTTCTAGAATCCCCTGTACAACTTGTAGGCATCTCCAACAAGGAGTCTTCTCCCCCTCAGCAAGTGGTTAGGGCTTATAGAGCCTGGAGAAGGAGAATCCAGTCTCAAAAATCTGTAAACTTCAATTTTATGGAGTTATTGGGACTGTCTTCTTTCTTAATGAAGGAATATTTTGACAGTTTCTTACATTTACTATTTCAGATAATTTAACATAGAAGCAGAAAATCAAATACAGAGAAAATTTAGTTCTTTACTGGAAAGTTGAGACTACTCTACTCTTTCCGTTTAGGAAGAAATATGAATGTACCCTCTATGTGGAGATACATGGTTGGGAGGATGGGGATAGCAACAAATTATCTAACTTGAAGATATAGATTATGATACTAAGTAGGATTATGCCAAGTATTTGCCATGTAAGAAAAGATTATTCAATAAACTTGTACCCTTCTAGAGTACCTTTTAACAAAGGAAATTAGACTATCCTCTAGATTCAATAGAACTTTGAAGTAGTAAATTACTTATGATTTTAAGTTGTATATAAGAATACCTGGGTTGAGAAAACACAAAAGAAAGAAGTAAAACACTCTTATTTTTGGTTTTATGCTTTCTGTTTTGTCATATCTCAGTAAGC
The DNA here is from genome assembly GCF_950005125.1 of Chionomys nivalis. NCBI lineage: Eukaryota > Metazoa > Chordata > Mammalia > Rodentia > Cricetidae > Chionomys > Chionomys nivalis. Next base: position 26,578,211 of record NC_080105.1, read on the forward strand.
CCTAAGTCATTTACACAAATTTGAACTTTCCAAGGTTAGAGGCATTCATCCTGTCAGAGACAAACTTCACCCATGGAACTTAAACAATAACACTTTGTTTGCCTTCTTCCACTTGTGTCTAAGGGTCATTGGCAGAAAATGAGTCATAATCTTATGGGAAATTCAGCGCTACCATTAAAAAATGAATAGCACCTAGATAAACTGCTTGAGCAAGTTTTATTATGCACTTGTGCATCTTGCATCATGGGAGAAGATGGTTTTAGAAATGGTCAATGAAAGGAGTTGTTATCAGTCATCAGATGTCTGAGTATCTGGGTAACATCTGCTAGTGAATCAGTGAAGCTGACAGAGGTAAATAAGTTGAAAGCAGTGGATATTACCTTACTTAACATTCTCTTGAAATATGTGCTCAAGGAAATGAATACCATCAGAACCCAGATGATTTTCCCCTGATCAGTTAATTCCTCCCTTTGAGGGGAAACATAGTCATGGTATGCCTATACAGAGTTTCTCAAGCAAATACTAGAGTCAAGAGTGTTGGAGTGTTGACAATCATTCCAGGGTTGCCTTAATGGTGGAAAAAAGGGCATTTCATAGTTACCATCCTCTGGGATCATCAACAACTTAGTACTTGTCAAAGTAATGACATGATCACTGAATCCTGTGAGCCCAGCGGTAAGTTCTTGTGTATTTGATCAATTTGAAGTAAATGTCGAAATAGAGTCTATGCCTGTCATTCTCATCCTTTGTTCTACATTGGTATCATTATGAAGAGACTTCTTGATATACTTGAGAGTACTAAAAGACAGTCTTGTGTGTAACCCTATCTTTAATTCAACCCTCTCAGCAAAAAAATTAATATGGTTTGCTGTTGTTCCCACTTCTTAAAATGAAAAAAAAGAAATTCATTTCTTCTTTTTAAAGAACAACTATCCTTCCAATAACAATCTGAAAACTACCATGATTTTGATTCATTGGAACACTGATGGTGAAATGTCATACTTGTGGTCAGAATGAAGCAGTGACACCTGCTTCGTTATGAAATCTCATCCCTAACAGACTATAGATGATGCATCTTTAGCCATCTGTTAAGCATTTCTCTGATTATCAATTGTTTAAAGAATCTGTTCTTTACAAGTACAGGATTTCTGGAGGAACTTCTGTGTGATAATCATGGAACTATGATACTCCTCAGTCTTGCCTAAGATTTCCTAAACACGTTTATCATATGTCAATTGAAAAATAAGATTATTTAATTTGATATTAATTTTATGGCTTACCTAGAAAACTTCATAAGGTTAATTAATCCATATCACATATATGATTCCATTTACCATTTTGATATTTTAATTGCCTACCTCAGTCAAAATGGCCCTAATTTCTGTATATCATATTTTATTTTAAATAATAATTATAAAGCCATAATATCTTTAAAATATCAGTTGCTGATAATTGTGACACTGTCTTTCAAAGTATATATGATTATTTAAAACACTCCCCCCAATTCCAATGGTAATTTCAAACCAAGGAATAACTTGGTTATTGGAATTTCTAAAAGACCCAGGATAACTCAATACTAATATCCAAGAATCATTTTACAATACACATTAATTTCTTCTCTACAGCATTTTACTTGGAAGGTTCAGAATCACTGTTTTGTCACACACAATCTTTCTTTTTGGATCAGTCTTTCTTGGAAAATATGAATACATCAACTTTTCTGTATCATCTTAGTTTTAGGGCATCTTGGGCTTTTTATTGATAAAGCAAGACATGGTCTTCCCTATTTTGCACATACAGAATTGTCCATGGATAACTGTGCCACTGATAGGGAACCTACTTCTGCAACAAATGCAAATGCACAAGGACTATGTATTTGACTGTTTAGTACAAAAATCACATTGAATTTTCCAGAGTCTTCACAGAGTCCCACAGAAGTCTCTGCCTGACTGAAAGTCTGGTGTGTTGGCCACTGTGTCTCTAAGTGCCCCTCCCAACTGACCTAGTTTGTAACATTTTCTGAGCAGACAGGCTATTCTTAGGGAAGCCAGGTGCTCTGATTGAGCAGGCTGTGTGCAGACTTCTCTGTCACAGGTTAACTTGTGACTAATATGAAATATTGAGCTATTTCATCAAATTTGCTTCATAGATATTTCATAAAAAGCCCTGCTAAAAGTTGTTTTTTTCAATCCACTCATATCTAGGCCATGTTTCCTTATAAATACAGAACTTCAAAGATGGGGAGTGTTATTTGCTGTTGTATTTTAAGAATTTATGACATGTTTATGAACAAGGAAACATTTAATGGCTATATGGATGTAGTTAGCTGTGAAAGAGACTCACAGGATTCTAAAAGGAAAGTGAGTTGCATCAGATATATAGTTCCTTTGCAAAGCACAAGGAAACATTAAGCTGGTCGGAAAAAATTTAGAGAAGCACTCTAGAAAACATAGCATTTCTGTAAATTACCAGAAACTCTCCATTTCACGAGTGCATAGCAGAGAATCTGTTTCCCTGGTTCTACATGTCTTTGTGTATGGGACTTTCAGATAAGATCTTATATGAAGTGAAACATTATTCCAAGGATGACCTGTAACTGTAAAGCCATTATAAAGATAACAAATTTAAATATTAGAGTGGTCTTTATTAAGAACCACTCCTTACCCTTAGTGTTGATGATTTCTAGAACAAATCAAAAGAAAACAAGCTCTTCCTTCATCACACCCTCCAAAGTCCTCAGCTAAAGATGGAAATGTCTGCTCTAACATTCCAAACCATTTTCATTTTCTAAGGAAAAATTTAAAACTAAACATTCAAAGGAGATCTAATAAATAATGTGTAAAAAAGCAACCAACAAAAGTCATTGGTTTACCATGTTTTGCTTTCATTTTATTTATTTCATCTAACATGTTTGAACTTTGATGTTAGAAATTACTTTCAAAAATTTAGGATAATAACAGGCTAAAAAGTAATGAATATGAAATTCTTACCTTGTATAAGGTGATATATTGCATCTAACAGATTTTACTAATTTTTTCACACACCTGTAAACCATTTAAGATGTATTCATCTAAGAGTATGTTTATTTTACATATTAGGTTAAGAAGTTTTAAAGAGTTATTCAAGTTCTGTCATTTAGTAAATGGCAAATCATAGATTAATACTTAGGGTGATTGCATTGATTGAAAACAAAAGTCTTTCGTTTCTCTCCCTCTCTGTCAGGAGCCAATACAGGATGAGGGAGCAATTCCCAGGAACCCACAAGACCCCAGTAAGATTCTTAGCAATAGCAGAGAGGCTGTCTGAATCAGCCTTTCCCTATAATCAGGTTAGTGATTTGCCTAATTGTCATCATAGAACCTATATCTACTAACTGGTGGAGGCAGATGAAGTGATCCACAGTCAAGTACTTGACTGAACTCATGGAGTTCAGTTGAACAGACGGAGGAGGGATCATGTGAGCAAGGTGGGGGCATGTCAAGATCGTGGTTGGAATAAACACAGACAGTTACCAAAGCTAGTGGGAACCAAAGGACTCTGAACTGACATCCGAGAAACCTGCTCGGGACTGAAATGAAACTTCTGAATGTGGGTGACACTTATGTGGCACGGTGGGGGGAGTGGTGGACGGACAATGAAGCCAGGAATTACCCTGGGTTCATGAACATTTTTTGGAGCCCATTTGTTATAGTGGGATACCTTGCTCAGCCTTGAAATCGGTGTAGGCCTTGTTACTGCCTCAATGTGTTATATCAGACTTTGTTGACTCTACAAGGGAGGCCTTACCCCCTTGAAGGAGTAAATACAGGGCAGGATTAGGAACGGTAGAGGCCAGGAGAAGGGGAGGGCATATAAAAAGAAAAAAATTAAATAAAAATAATTCTTCTTGTAATATGGTATCTCAAAGTTGTTTTAATTTGCATTTCCCTGATCACTAAGGAGTTTGAGCGTGACCTTACGTGACTTTTGGCTATTTGAATTTCTTCTGTTGAGAATTCTCTGTTCAATTCAGTGTCCCATATTTTAATTGTGTTGATTAGCATTTTAAAGTCTAGTTTCTTGAGTTCTTCTTCTTCCTTTTTTTTTTTTTTTTTTTTTTTTGGTTTTTCGAGACAGGGTTTCTCTGTGGTTTTGGAGCCTGTCCTGGAACTAGCTCTTGCAGACCAGGCTGGTCTCGAACTCACAGAGATCTGCCTGCCCCTGCCTCCCGAGTGCTGGGATTAAAGGCGTGCGCCACCACCGCCCGGCTCTCTTGAGTTCTTTATATATTTTGGAGATCAGACCTTTGTCTGTTGCAGGGTTGGTGAAGATCTTCTCCTATTCAGTGGGTTGCCTTTTTGTCTTAGTGACAGTTTCCTTTGCTTTACAGAAGCTTCTCAGTTTCAGAAGGTCCCATTTATTCAATGTTGCCCCTAATGTCTGTTCTGCTGGGGTTATACGTAGGAAGTGATCTCCTGTGCCCATAAGTTGTAGAGTACTTCCCACTTTCTCTTCTATCAGGTTCAGTGTGTTCAGATTGATATTGAGGTATTTGATCCATTTGGACTTGAGTTTTGTGCATGGTGATAGATATGATCTATTTTCATTTTTCTACAGGTTGACATCCAGTTATGCCATCACCATTTGTTGAAGATGCTTTCTTTCTTCCATTATAAACTTTTAGCTCCTTTATCGAAAATCAGGTGTTCATAGGATTGAGGGTTAAAATCCGTGTCTTCTATTCGATTCCATTGGTCAACTTCTCTGTTTTGATGCCAATACCAAGCTATTTTCAATACTGTAGCTCTGTAATAGAGTTTGAAGTTAGGGATGGTAATGCCTCCAGAACTTCCTTTATTGTATAAGATTGTTTTGGCTATCCTGGGTTTTTTTGTTTTTCCATATAAAGTTGATTATTGTCCTCTCAAGATCTGTGAAGAATTTTGATGGGACCTTGATGGGGATTGCATTGAATCTATAAATTGCCCTTGGTAGAATTGCCATTTTTACTATGTTGATCCTCCCAATCCAAGAGCAAGGGAGATCCTTCCATTTTCTGGTATCCTCCTCAATTTCTTTCTTCAAAGACTTAAAGTTCTTGTCAAATATATCCTTCACTTCCTTGGTTAGAGTTATCCCAAGATATTTTATACTATTTGTGGCTATCGTGAAAGGTGATGTTTCTCTGATTTCCCTCTCTTCTTCCTTATCCTTTGTGTATAGAAGGGCAACTGATTTTTTGGAGTTGATCTTGTATTCTGCCACACTACTAAAGGTGTTTATCAGCTGTAGGAGTTCTTTGGTGGAGTTTTTGGGGTCTCTTATGTACACTATCATATCATCTGCAAATAATGAAAGTTTAACTTCTTCCTTTCCAATTTGAATCCCTTTGATCCCCTTATGTTTTCTTATTGCTATTGCTAGAATTTCAAGCACTATATTGAAGAGGTATGGAGAGAGTGGACAACCTTGTCGTGTTCCTGATTTTAGTGGGATGGCTTTGAGTTTCTCTCCGTTTAATTTGATTTAGCTGTTGGCTTGCTGTAATTAGCTTTTATTATATTTAGGTATGACCCTTGTTTAAGAAAAAGAAAAGAGCTGGGCTGTGGTGGCGAACGCTTTTAATCCCAGCACTCGGGAGGCAGAGGCAGGCGGATCTCTGTGAGTTCGAGACCAGCCTGGTCTACAAGAGCTAGTTCCAGGACAGGCGCCAAAACCACAGAGAAACCCTGTCTCGAAAACAAAAAACAAACAAACAAACAAACAAACAAAGAAAAAGAAAAGAAAAGATTTTTAGAAGTTTACTCAAATGGAAAATGAGGCAGTTCTCCTAGCTTGTTAATGTTTTTTAGAGTGAGTTCTATTACCATCTAATTTATATCTCTACATATAAAATAACATTCTTTCTTGACATCAAATATCTTCCTATATATTAAACTTTTCCCAGATTAGTGTGGTGTGGAAAGAAATGAGCAAAAAACAAAGAAATTTAAAAAGGCCTTTTTATTTATGTGAAATAGCTTTTAAATGTATAGTTGTTTATAGGCATTATATTTTTTAGTTGTATCTGGAATACCATTTTGTTCTACATATAGTTTTAAGTTTTCCAAAACATAACTTTCCCAGTATTCAATGTTATCAGACAGTTTAGATTAGTTACAGTGATAATGACTTTTAAAAGTAAATTATAGTTTAAATTACATACTAGCAAAAAAGATCTTCCAAAAATCGTTAAGTTTTATGGGCTGCTTTAATTATTTTAATCTTGCATTTCAGCACAGAAATCTTTCCCACTGCCAAGTTAAATCCTTTGAAGGAAATGAAATAAAATTATCTTTTTATATTATATGAAAATTAATATCATCAACACTCACAAAAGTTTCTTCAAGAAGTTAAGCCATAGCTAGAAATCCACTGTCTAGTGTGAACATGCCATCAGCAAGAAACTTTCTCTTTTTATGAATCTGCATGGGTACCTTGGGACTGTGCACTGGCTAAAGAAAACCTGTGTCCTTGAAGGTGGCTATCATGGATTGAAATCCAAATTACACTGTCCAGAACAGGAATCTCTATTTTAGCAACCATGACACAGAATGTTCTTGGTAATAAGGGCAGGTGGATTGGAAGACTGACTGCTTATTCTAGAAGAGGTTTGTCTTCCTTGAGCAAAGCACAGAACTGTATTGCTCCCCTGTATATTCACTGTTCATGCCCTGCCTCTGAGGCTCCTCCTCTTCCTGCTTCTACTTTTCAGTTTTTCATGGCAGTTTTTTTTTTCTGTGTTAGCCCTGACTGTACTGACACTTGACCTGCAGACAAGGCAGACAAGCCATTGTATGTAAAAAATGTAGTCATAGAAGGATGTGTGTAGTACACAAATAGAGCCTCCACATTGAAAACGAGTGAATCCAGTATGAAGGGTCTGCAAATGTGTGCTAAGGTGGAGAGTGGTACAAGAGATGAAAGACTGTGGTGTTTGGGAAGTTCCACATAGAAAACGCCAAGTCCATGGAGTCTGTGTTAATTACTACAATGTCATGGCACTGTGCCATGTGCTACTTAGACAAGACACACTAAGCAACAAAGTGAACTACATTCTTTCTTGGGATCCAAGTGGTCAGTTCACCCTAAAAAAAAAAAAAAAAAAAAAAAAAAAAGTCTTCCACTAAGGAAACAAAGAAAACCAAAATCCAAAATGAGACCTACTATAATAAAGTTATTTTAAACAATTGGCAAAACTTATATAACTAATATTAAATGAAAAAGTTTCATTACTTGATGTTTTATATAATTTTAAGTAAGAAAGTACTGTTAATAAATAAACAAGATTGATGAAATAGAATGAATTTATTTTATATTTGCCTACAAGTTTTCTATTTCAAAAATAATTAATTCAATGCTAATATTTGTGTAAATATTTAACAGGCATCTATGATAGATATCAGTATTTAAATAAAAAATAAAGGTTCTGGCCAAGTGTACGATAATACCTTTGTATTTTAATACTTTTGTGTTGCTGTTTAATCTATTTGAATAGTTCATAACTGATGACACTGTTCTATGTACTTTCAACATTTTTCTCTACATTTTCATCACTGTTTCTGTTGGTGCAGCTATATCCATTTTCATGCTAGTGAAATGAATAAGATAAGTTCCATGAGATAGCATTGCACCAAAATGTATGATTTAAATACCATTGCTTATCTTGTTTTACTAAATAGTGAATTTTTTTCCTCTGGTCTCTGTTTCAAGTGTGTGTGTGTGTGTGTGTGTGTGTGTTTAAAAAGTAAGCTACATTCTTACTTTATGTATTTTTCCTTGTTATTAGCCCATTTCAAAGTCTTTTATGCAGGATTGTTAAGAAGTAAATGTGGCTTATGTTAAAGTTAAAGAACTTATGTGTTTCCCCCCAATGATATTTACTAACAAACAAAGAAAAATTCATTGTGACAACAGTAAAGAAAGGTAAGGTAACAATAATAAATACATAAACTACCTTGCGGTTTAAAGTTGTAAATGAAAAGGTGGCTTTGAGTATTTAGCTTAATCACCAAAGTCTACCTAAATGTGCTCATATTTTGAAAGAGTAAAAATCATTCTATTTGCCTCACACTTAGTTGTTCACTGTGTTGATCAATTTTGATTTTTGCTTTAAGATCTACTGATTTGTTTTAAAAGATTCTAACCATAAACTTTAAAAGTTTCTAGTTCATTTCATTCAAGGAGGAGATGCTAGCTCACTCCAAATGGAGCAGCAGTGGGGTTAGGGTTCTGGCATGTAGTTACCAACAGAGCGTCAGCCATAAAGATTCTACATCATCAGAGAAGACTATTTATTCCTTTCTTTTTGAGCTCTTAATACTTTCTTTATGATTTGGTCTTTAATTTGTGTCTAATCATAGGGAGGTTGGTTTTGTTTCTAGGTTTAGCAAAGCACAGGTAGAGTCTATTCAGTTAGACATCTCTTTCAGTGTTTATTAGTTCTTTCCTTCCATGCCCCCAGCTGTACCCACCCATTTTACGTCTTATATTGAACTTATTCTACTTCATATTTTAAAAAGCCATTTATCAGATTAATGTACCATCTCATAAAAAGAAAAAGAGCATAGACAGTTTAATTCACTTCTGTGCAACAGTCTTTACTGACTGAGTTTAGATTACAGGATAATCTGGCTAATTATGACTGACATATTCGAATGATCAGACACAGGCTCACATTTGCAGGAAAATTAGAAATTTTACATGGCTCCTCCATACCACATTATCATTTGTAGAACTGTAAAGAATTCATACAAATTTGCCATTAGGATGTACAAAACTATGTCCCTAATTGTGTGCTCTCCACTATATTTAAGTGAAGCTATGCAAAATGTCACATTGAGCTCTGAAAAATTAAAATGTTAATAATTTTTTATGAATAATTGCCTAATTTGCACATTCTGGGGTTTAATTTGAATGCTGTACTGATTATATAATCCTTTGAATAATTCATGTATAGACCTTCTCTATTACTCTGACAATCAGGGCTCTTCAGTGGTCCCGAAAAGCTGCCTTATGACAATATTACCTACTATGATTAGGGATGTAATCTTACATTAACTATTTTTCAAAAAGAAAAAGAAAATGATGAAAAGTATGTGTCGAAAATTAATTCACAAATTTCTATTTCAGGCAAACTTTGTGGAAACATACATGAAGATATCTTTGCCGTTCTTTTCTGACTGCTGTCTCATGACCTTATGAGCATTATAAATGCAGATGTAATTTTTTTTCTCCAACAGAAAATCAAGATTAAAAACACCTTACTACACAGTTGAATATATTAAATGGCATCATAATTTTCATTCAGTTACACAAGCCAAATGGTTCTTTGAAAGGATTCAATATACTCAAAAAGCTACTGAAAATAATTTTTTTGCTAATAACTGAACATATTTTAAACAGTTTTTTGAAAAGATTCTCAAAGGCAGTTCAATAAATACATGTGCAACTTACCCTAAAGCTTATCTTTGGACTATTTGGATTCACCAGAAACCTTCCCATTACTTAGGTATAATATTCTTAATACAGCAGGGCCTACATGCTCCAGTTGAGATTTTCCTTTCAGAGAAATGTGGTCTGCCAAAAGTTCAATTCATTTGGACATTCTGAAACCTTTTGGAAATACCTAGCCCAGTTTTGTGTTTAAGAATAAAAGGTTGGACTTTAGACCTCCTAGGATTAAATCAAGCTCCACATTTTCTCTTTCTGATAGCATAAACAAGAAATTTTACCCCAAAACTTTAGCTCTCATTGTTTTACACTTGGGGCATGGTGCCAATCATGGCCATAAGCATTATAGATGTTATATTTAGTTGAGAAATTTGCATAACCCACGTTAAGCCTTATCATAGTATGCAGCATATACTAGCATTCAAATAAAATTGAGCTTTTGTCTCTGTCATTAATATACATATGTGGATTTTAGTTATCAAGTTATTATCTTTCAGATGATACCTAATTCAGGTTTTATATAGAAGATAGTTTGACAATTGGAAATCATACTTTCTTAGCATCTGTACATTTTTTTTTTTGTTGTTGTTGTTTTTGGTTTTTTGAGACAGGGTTTCTCTGTGGCTTTGGAGCCTGTCCTGGAACTAACTCTGTAGACCAGGCTGGTCTCGAACTCACAGAGATCCGCCTGCCTCTGCCTCCCGAGTGCTGGGATTAAAGGCGTGCGCCACCATCGCCCGGCCATCTGTACATTTTGAATCCTCAAAACCCACCCCCTTGATTAAGAAGACCACACTTCCTAACCACTCTAATATTTTCAAAAGGTTTCATTCCCTGGTGACTCTATAAGGGACATTCTTAGTCAAACCACCACTAGCCTTGATTATTTTTAAAAAATATGTAAATAAGGGCAAAAGATTCATAGATGTGATCATGTAAATGTCTTTCATTCATAGCTACTGCTTAAGCAAGACTCTTCTTCATTTTGTCTGAAAATTTGATACATAAGAGTAAGTGAGCTGTCATCTGTAAGCAAGATGCACAGAAAGATAAATTGAACACCAGCCTGACAAATCTTATTAGAACAATATATAGAAGAAGAAAATTAACAGATACTCCATTATAAATGTCAAATTCATGGTGGCACTTTCTTCATAACTATTGTATCTCTATTTCTTAATAATTCTTCATTCTTATTCAAATGTTTTTATTAGTTGGTAAGTCATATAAATAGGTGAATTTATAAGCTGCTATGATACCATTTCATCTTATTTAAAAAGGTTACTGGAGTGTGTCAGTTAAAATTTACTTCTGAAAAAACTGGATAATAAACACTTGCCTAAAATTAATCATGTTAGTCTTTTATGTAGTATTGAGAGGAAATATTACATTATCTATCTCCTTAGATTTAGGACACATAATAAAGTACCGGAAATAGAAAACAAACCACTGTTAACTTTTGCATGAAATTGGTAAACCAATAACTCAATTTATATTTTTTTTTATTCTTTTTTAATTAAAATTTCCAACTGCTCCCCGTTTCCCATTTCCCTCCCCTCCTCCCACACACTGCCCCCTCCCCCCACTCCCCTCCCCCATCCCCACTCCTCTTCTCCTCCCCCCAGTCCATTTCCCCTCCCTCTCTATACTGAAGAGCAGTCCAAATTCCCTGCCCTACAGGAAGACCAAGGTCCTCCCACTTCCATCCAGGCCCAGGAAGGTGAGCATCAAAACAGGCTAAGCTCCCACAAAGCCAGTTCATGTATTAGGATCAAAACCTAGTGCCATTGTCCTTGGCTTCTCATCAGCCTTCATTGTCCGCCATGTTCAGAGAGACCAGTTTCAACCCATGCTTATTCAGTCCCAGTCCAGCTGGCCTTGAAGAGCTCCCAATAGATCAGTTCCACTGTCACAGTGGGTGGGTGCACGCCTCGTGGTCCTGATTTCCTTGGTCATTTTGAGAAAGAATATTGATTTAAATCATGAACTGATCTAATGTACTATGGGTGTTGCTTATGAATTATTACTTTAACTTTCTCCTATATAACACTTTAAGATTATGTTCTTTTCTATAGATTTGCTGGGGAATAACATGTTCATTGTACATTTTAGAATATTACAGAGGAAAAATTTTTCTTATTTTAATTTAAGAGTAATATATTAAATATATTTTTAAGTTCTCTGCTATTCCACTGATTGAGAAATAGAGTTGAATTTCTATTCTCTTCATTCCTTGCAAGCTTTATATATCTTTTTTGACCAACACAACCAAACAGATATATTTCCATATTAATGCCAAATCTTGTTGTTAAGAGTTCTAATATCTTTTCAATGGCTATCCTAAATCTGTGATTAAGAATTTAAGGCAAGTTGCTCCAGAGTCACTCATCCAGAACATCAAACTGAAGAAAACTCAATTGTACAGGCATACCAAGCAAAACTCTGAAATTCTCACACAGCCTTTCTGTCTATTCCACTGTGTGGGAGGAAGATATATGCATGCATTCATCTCACTAGTCCAAGTCTGACAAACTGAGCATTTCCCCACCTGTCCCTTTATCTCTTTCTTTTATCAATTCTGTCTCTCCAATGTCATCCCTTTCATTCTGTTCCACTTATATCCTTTCTTCATGTTTCTCTCCCTTTCTCTCATCAGAATCCTCTCATTTTCTCCTTTCTCTTCTCTTTGCTCTCTCTTTTTCTCTCTTTGTCCTCTCTGCCTGCCTTTCTCCCTATTTCCCAGGTATACTTTTTGTACATATACTACCAAAGTACTTATCACTGAGTGATGTCCTTAACCCCTTTATTTTAATCAGAGTCCTAATAAATTTTATATGTTGACAGAGAACACAATATGTAACCCACACAGAATTCAAACTTGTTTTTCTCTTTTCTCCACTTTCCAAGTAGCCTAGATTGCAGCCATGGTCCATCATTCCTAAATCAGAAAACCTCTTAAAAGCACTGGAGAGCCGGGAGGTGGTGGCACACGCCTTTAATCTTAGCACTTGGGAGGCAGAGGCAGGTGGATCTCTGTGAGTTCGAGACCAGCCTGGTCTACAGAGCTAGTTCCAGGACAGGCTCCAAAACCACAGAGAAACCCTGTCTCGAAAAAACCAAAAAAAAAAAAAAAAAAAAAAAAGCACTGGAGATAGAAGTTCCATCAAGTGCATCTTGCTTATTCATTATGTTATAACTTACTAAATTTTAGGACAGAGTATTTTCTCATTTTTACTTACGATGCTTTGTGGCACTTGTTACATTAGATCTGATATATGGATACTGGACGGAGAAATTGTCATTCTGCTCAGTTGTTAGTTGGAGACTATATGACTACAGAAATCTAGATGACTTTAAAACACATGCCGACCTAGTGCAATGTATGCTTGTCAACCTAAGTAGATAGTAGTGTTTAAAATGAGAGTATAATTTGTTTGAGGTATTTCTAACACTAAAATGCTTGATTTCGAAAGTTATTTCAAGCATCAACTGTATAACTAAATAATCCAGATAGTGTAAGATGAAGCAACAAAATAATTCTTAAATTTAAATTTTTATAACAAATTAAAATGAAAATTATGATTTAAATGTTCTGGTACCAAATATAATCGAAAGATATTGAATGTATCAAAACTGTACAACTTATAATAGTACAATTAGTCTATTGAAATGTGGGCACATGGAGACTCTTGAAAATTTGGAACTGGGGTGTAATTTCAATGATTCTCTTCTCCTCAATACAGTTTTCTTGCACAGACTACATAGTTTGACTTACATATTTATAATATCAAAATAGCTGTTTTATCCCAATTCATCCATTTTCTGTTTTAGTTTTATTTTATTGATTTTCTTGACCTATATAATATTTTCTGCTTCCTCATCCATTTTCAATGACCAATTTATAACTACTATTAAGATATCCTGTAAGTTAAGATACATATTTCTTTGATGTTGTATTTTGTTTGTTTTTAAGACAGGGTTTCTTTATGTAGCTTTGGTTCTTGTCCTGGTACTGACTCTGTAGACAACACTGACCTTTAACTCACAGATATCAGCTTGTCTCTGTCTCACAAGTACTGGGATTAAAGGTGTATGCCACCACACACTATCAAAAATTCATACTTCATAAAAACAAAATTTGATCTATGGTTTCACATCATTGCTCTGGTTTAAATGTTGTATTTAAAATAGACTGATTTCAAACAGAAATCCACCTGCCATTTTCCCCAGAGTGTTGCTATTAAAGACAAAAAATCATTATACAAATTGTATTTATTTTATTTTCCAAGTTTCTCTTTCCTATGTTATTTAGAGCCAGGTAACAACATTTGAATTCTGCTTCTCTCATACCTTTTATGTCTAGCTGACATTTTTATAATCACTCCATGCTTTGTAATCATCATCGTCTCTATAATCATCTCCTTGATATTTGCACTTAAACCATTTATATCTATTAGTTAATTGAATATTCATAAAAAGTCTATGAAGTAAATGTCAGTTTTATCATTCTTTATAAGAAGAAGCAACTAAGATCTACAAAATCTCTACAACTTTCCAAAGGTTACATGTTAGGTAGTTTAAGCATGTGCAAAGATTAATGATATCAAATCAAATGAACAGAAATTATTTTCACTATTTCATTCACATGATCATTTTCTTGATTTTTTCTTCAACTTTTATTCAAATCATTTTACCATAATTTCAGAACAGTATAAGTCTCTATAATGGTGGCACAGCTCAATTATCCCATGATCACTTAATCAGAGTAAGATTTTCAGTTCTGAATTTCTTCTTAGACAGATACTCTCTGCACAGCAAATATGTTACAATCCATTTCTGCAATTTGAGTTCTATATTCAACTTCTTCTAATTTTTATGCAATACAAAGTCCAAACTATTGTTGCCACAACAAAAATGTGGTATTGTTTTCTGTTTACTACCATGACTGTTAAGTCATCATTGTAAGAACAATGCAGTCTACACTAACCTAACTTGGATATCAGGAAAACTTTCTGTACCCCTATACATAAGTACTGTGCAACAAAACCACACTACACATTGGTCCAGATACATTAGAACTATTACATTAAGATTTTAGCCAAAGTCGTCTCATTCTGATATTTTGGGAGGTAGGATCGTCATTTCAGGATCAGGAGTTATGATCAAACCAGGTAAAAACCACATGATATTTGGGGTAACTGAAATTCTGGCCCTGACTACACCAAGAGAAGTAATCATCTAAGCTTTGGATTCACTTATACCTTGAGGATTGATCATCAGAGAGAAACAGCCCCAACTACACCAATCAGAGGAATGGATAGATAAGATAAGAACACACTCAGCCCACAAAGAGTAGCATGACACAAATAATAAATAGTGACTCTACAGCAGCAAGACCTGAACACTACAATATAGATGAAGAATAAGAAAATGGCCAGGTGGTGGTGGTGCACGCCTTTAATCCCAGCACTCGGGAGGCAGAGGCAGGCAGATCTCTGTGAGTTCAGACCAGCCTGGTCTACAAGAGAGGCTCCAAAACCACAGAGAAACCCTGTCTCGAAAAACCAAAAAAAAAAAAAAAGAAAAAAGAAAAAAAAGAAAATGATTAAAAAAAATAACTTTAGGAGAAAGTTTGAGACTCTCAAAGAGAAAATGAAAAACTCCCTCAAAGACACAGAAAAATAAAAACAAAAAATTGGAAGAAATCAACAAATACCTTAAAGAAAACCAAGGAAAAGCAATGAAATAGGTGAAGAAAATAATTCAAGACTTGAAAACCAAGATAGAGACAATAAAGAAAACACAAACCAAGGAAATTAGGGAACAGAAATTATGAGAAAATGATCAGAAACCGCAAATGCAAGTATAGATAGCAGAATAAAAGAGATGAAAGAGAGAATCTCAAGTGATTAAGATACAATAGAGGAAATAGTTTCATTGGCCAAAGAATCTAACAAAAGCATAGCACAAAACATCCAGGAAATATGGGACGCCATGAAAATGCCAAAACAAAGAATAATAGGGATAAAAGGAGAAGTTCAATTTAAAAGCACAGAAAATATAGTCAACAAAATCATAGAAGAAAACTTTTTCAACCTAAAGAAAGATATGCATATGAAGTACAATAATCTTACAAAATACCAAATAGAGTGGATCAAAAAAAAATTCACCACATAGTAATCAAAGCACTAAACATACAGAATTTTAAAAAAAAGGAATATTAATATACGCAGAGGAAAAAGACCAAGTAACTTATAAACGCAGACCTAACAGAATTACACCTGACTTCTCAATGGAAACCATAAAAACAAGTACACCCTGGTAAGGCATTATGAAAATATTAAAAGACCATGGATGCCAGCTCAGACTATTCTACTCTGTAAAAGTTTCAATCACCATAGATGAACAAGACACCTGAAAACTCTTTAAGAAAATAAGCACACTCACTCAGGAGGACTAGACAGCAGAAAATTATTAAAATAAGAGCTGAAATCAACAAAATAGAAACAAAGAAAACCATACAAAGAATCAATAAGACAAAGAGTTGGCTCTTCAAGAAAATCAACAAAACAAGGAAAAAATATAACTGGAATAAATAAGAAATGTAGAGCATGCAACTTCCAAAACTATAAAAATGACAAAAACAGCTGGCTGGCTGGACAGTCACACAAGGTTCCTCTACAATCTTGGAGAATTTATCTTTAATATCTGATAGACTCTCTTTAAAATATGAAATTTTGAAGGATTCTTTTATCTTGTCTTTCTCCACAACCTCTCCAGCAGAGGCTATCATTGGTGTTTTTGATTTTAGCCATTCTGACCGGTGTAAGATGGTATCTTAATGTTGTCTTGATTTGCATTTCCCTGATTGCTAAGGAAGTTGAGCACGATCTTAAGTGTCTTTTGGCCATTTGAACTTCTTCTGTTGAAAAGTCTCTGTTCAGCTCAGTGCCCCATTTTATAATTGGATTGATTAACCTTTTACGGTCTAATTTCTTGAGTTCTTTGTATATTTTGGATATCAGACCTTTGTCAGTTGCGGGGTTGGTGAAGATTTTCTCTCAGTCAGTGGGTTGCCTTTCTGTCTTAGTGACAGTGTCCTTTGCTTTACAGAAGCTTCTCAGTCTCAGGAGGTCCCATTTATTCAATGATGTCCTTAGTGTTTGTGCTGCTGGGGTTATACGTAGGAAGTGTTCTCCTGTGCCCATGTGTTGTAGAGTACTTCCCACTTTCTCTTCTATCAGGTTCAGTGTGTTTGGACTGATATTGAGGTCTTTAATCCATTTGGACTTGAGTTTTGTGCATGGTGATAGATATGGATCTATTTTCATTCTTCTACAGATTGACTTCCAGTTTTGCCAGCACAATTTGTTGAAGATGCTCTCTTTTTTCCATTGTATACTTTTAGCTCCTTTATCGAAAATCAGGTGTTCATAGGTTTGTGGGCTAAAGTCAGGGTCTTCTATTCTATTCCATTGGTCGACTTCTCTGTTTTTATGCCAGTACCAAGCCGTTTTCAGTACTGTAGCTCTGTAATAGAGTTTGAAGTCAGGGATGGTAATGCCTCCAGACGATCCTTTATTGTATAAGATTGTTTTGGCTATCCTGGGTTTTTTGTTTTTCCCTATAAAGTTGATTATTGTCTTCTCCAGATCTGTGAAGAATTTTGATGGGGATTGCGTTGAATCTATAGATTGCTTTTGGTAGAATTGCCATTTTTACTATGTTGATCCTCCCAATCCAAGAGCAAGGGAGGTCCTTCCATTTTCTGGTGTCCTCTTCAATTTCTTTCTTCAAAGACTTAAAGTTCTTGCCAAATAGATCTTTCACTTCCTTGGTCAGAGTTACCCCAAGGTATTTTATGCTATTTGTGGCTATCGTGAAAGGTGATGCTTCTCTGATTTCCCTCTCTGCTTCCTTATCCTTAGTGTATAGGAAGGCAACTGATTTTTTGGAGTTGATTTTGTATCCTGCCACATTACCAAAGGTGTTTATCAGCTGTAGGAGTTCTTTGGTAGAGTTTTTGGGGTCGCTTATGTATACTATCATATCATATGCAAATAATGAAAGCTTAACTTCTTCCTTTTCAATATGGATTCCCTTGATCCCCTTTTATCTTGTCTTGAGAAAGTTCTGTAACTGTCTTCTTTTGTGTACTGCTTGTCTAATTTGGATAGTATACTGTAAGCAGTCAAGGCAAGGGAAGTTTCCTGCACAATAGCTAACTTTGCCACAAAGAAAGGAAATTACACATGAAGGTTCTTCAATGCCCATTATCTTCTATGAAGTAGATTAGTGCTGGCAGGATTATATATGTCTCATTGCCATGAAAAAAAACTTGTTATTAAAAACATATTAATTGCCATATTCTGTAGGTCTCTGATGTGTTAGAAGACCATCTAACTATCTAAAATATATGTTTGACCTTGAAAATATACCTACATGGCTACATGCTTGGTTATTATAAATGTCTATCTATGAATCCTCAATTCTTATTTATCCTTAACAGTTTATAATTATGTTTTAAGGATAAAAACTTTACATTGTAATATGATCTAAATAGAAATAATACACTAATTTAAAAGTAAAAACTTATATACAATATGTCAAAACAAAATAAACTTAAATTTGCATCAATACACAAAAATCAATACCAATGTAAAATATTTGAAATTAGCATTTGTTTTTTTTTTTCATTTTAAAAGTAAATTCAATAATATACCATTTTATTCTATCAATCCTATATCCCTATTTTTCTTTTTAGGAAGAGATCACTGAATATAACTTGCTTAGTTTAATTCTTTTCTTGACAATGACCAGTAACAACTTGCAAACAGTTACCCTAAATGATGAAAAACATTTTTAACCATCAAATGACCCAAAATCATCCATCTGATCTCTTGGAAAAGTTGTCATTGTGTTCTCTAGTCTGTTTCCTGTTATCTGAGGGTGATGACATTTTTAGGAGCCCTTGAGAATATTGAGATATTGATACAGTCTCAAAAGACCTAAGTATATCATTTTTGTTCAGTCCTTGTGCAATGGGAAAGTGTGGAGCTTCTCTGACATCCTGGTTGGAGTAGGATGTGAGGCTGTATTAGCTCAGCTAGCAGTTTTGAAGTTGTTCAAGGTATAGATTTTTGAGGAAACTTAAACTAAGGCATTCTGAGAGACTCAATCACTTGAGCTATTTGTCTTGTCTTTACTCATTTTCACACCTTTTGTTCTGATATCATATAAAATCTAATATCATATAAAAAGGTAACATAAATATCAACATTAACAAAAATATGGAATGTACGGTATGCACAAGTCATCTAATGATGTTATTTTTGTTCTATGTTTGAGCAGGTAAAAGATATCTGACAATTTAGAAGTTCTTTTTGACTGTATTACAAATCTGTCATGAGGACAATGTAGCCAACAAGATTTAGCATATCCCACCCATTCTCATGTTACCATGTTACCATGTCAAGTGATCAGATTATACATCACATGTTTTGTAGAGCTGTTACCATGTTAAGTGATCAGATTATATATCACATGTCTTGCAGGTTTTCTTCATCTCTTTCATTCTTTATGCAGTCCAGATTTTTAGATGACCTTCTGATGTGGGAGGTCCTTCTGTCTATGTGTTACTTTTATTGATTAATGAATAAAGAAACTGCCTTGGCCTGTTGATAGGGCAGAACTTAGGTAGGCAGGGAAAACTGAACGGCTGGGAGAAGGAAGGCAGAGGGAGATATGTCATGGAGCAGCTGGAGATGGATGTGCTGAAACTTTGCTGGTAGGCCATGACCTTGTGGTAATAGACAGATTGATAGAAATGGGTTAAGCTAATGTAAGAGTTAGCAAATAAGAAGCTGAAGCTAATGGGCCAAGCATTGATTTAAGTAATACAGTTTCTGTGTGATTATTCAGTATCTAAGGTAGCTGGGCAGCTGGAAAGATCAAGTGGTCTCCTCCAGCAGCCTTCCCCCATCAATTTTAATCTTCATTAATTTTGCAGGAATCTAAAGCTTTTTTTCCCTGTGAAATCAAAGGCATAACCTTTCTTCCTATGCAATATATTTTCTGACTTCTATTTTAAATTAAGATATCTCCAAATTAAACAATTTCTTTTAGTGTTTTTTTTAATAATCCAATTTTCTCAACAGCTGTCATTTTATTCTTATTAGCATTTAAATTGCATAATGTTAATAAAACACTACATATGACCCACCATCTTGGCTTATGGTATTTCTCATACCTCTGTGATATTACTTTTATATCATTTTACTCTCTTTATAGACTTTGTTTTATTATTTTTAAGCACTTTTTCTATTAATGTCTATATCAATTTTTTCTTTCTTATGTATCTATTTTTTTTTTTTTTTTTTTTGGTTTTGGCTTTTCAAGACAGGGTTTCTCTGTGGTTTTGGAGCCTGTCCTGGTCTTGTAGACCAGGCTGGTCTCAAACTCACAGAGATCCGCCTGCCTCTGCCTCCCAAGTGCTGGAATTAAAGGCGTGTGCCACCACCTCCCTGCTTTTCTTATGTATCTAAATACAAGTTAAGCATATTGTATTTAATATTTAGAGGTTTTCTCAGCCTGAATAAATACTTCCAGTACATTTGCAACCTCCTCTGACTGAATTAAGGCAAACTTTAACCTGTTAGGATGTTGGCAACCCACAGCAATGTTGTACCTAGTGCATGGCATGGCTGAATCTGATCCTTTCATGTGTGTAAGAGAGAAGACTCATACATGCAGGGCTCAGCCTAGAGATGTTTCATCTGTCCCAACTCTGGGAAGTCTTTGGGTCTGTAATGTATAGACATTTCTACCTAGTCTCTCATCACATTGTATGCTGCACACTGCTCATAAACCTGTGAACCCCATTCAAATCCTCAATAACAGGGCCTTTTAAAAGATCCATATGCCCAAGCATATGATCTGAGCATAACAGAGATTGTGGTCAACAAAATGTCCCTTAAGAGTCTGTGTTCTGAACTTTTTTCCCAGCTATTTCAGTTCCTAGGTGTATTTAGCTGCCAGATATTGGGTACCAAATGTTGTTTTACTTTCCGTTTGGACCACCAGCTCACAAATGACACAGAGATTTCTTATTAATTATGAAAGCTTGGCCTTTAGGTTATTATTGTTTCCAAATAGCTCTTATAACTTATCTAACCAATATTTTTATCTAGTTTCTCTCACATAGCTCTTTATCTTTCTTCAGTATAGCACCTCCAACTTGCTCTGAGTCTGCCAATAAAAATCCCTGTACCTACGTTCCTTCCCCAGCTCCTTTCTCTGTACAAAATTTCCAACTTGATAATGGCAATTAAACTTTATATTAAAACCATAAGAAGATGCCTTAGACAGAGACACATTTTTACAGTGTTCAAAAGCTTATTACACAACAGAGTATTATTGCAAAATATCCTATACTGGAAAATTAAAAAAAATTATTGCTTAGATTCAAGACTGGGAAGTTTGAGATCAAGGTATCAGAGGACTTAACGTCTGATGAGGGCTTATTTCTAACAGAGTCTGGTGATACATATAGTTGACAATCAAGCAGACTGACAAACACCATCAGAACTCTCATGAAGACCTTCATTTGATTTTTAAAAGCCTGACCTTTATTTTCTTACACATTGCAAGTGACTCACCTTCTAGGACTGACAACCTGGTAATAGATCTATGTATATGAAAGCTAGGGGGACATGTTCAAACTCAGATGGCTCTGGTTTTGGAATAGCAAACATATATCATTAATTTCATAAATCAGAAAAGTATTCAGAGTCATAATATAACTACTAGATATATAAAATTCTTACCACCAATGCTGTAATGACACTACTGATCCTAAACTGAAAATTTGAGATATAATGTGAATCACTCTTTCTGTAAACTTACTTGACTCATACAATTAGATGCTTGTCTGTTTTTTAGGTGAATAATCCCAGTCAGAAGAAGAAAGTATCTCAGTAAGGAAAGAGGCTAGATGATTTCAAAGAAGTTCATTCTTAGTAAAGATGATACTTGGGCTCTTCTTGATGAACGTATTGGAAAAGCTCATATGATAATGCATAAATAGTATGGGATAGTTTGTAAATGATAAACCATATTTAATTCACAAGAGGTCTTTGCAAGTCACACAAAAACATATTGAAAAATGAAAGATAAGGAAAACCTATTATTTTAACTTAATAATGTACACCATCCGCTAAATATTATTTCCATGACAAAGGATTAATTTTAAATGGTACAGAGAATGTAGATTTGAAAATACATTAAATTAGCCAGCAAGATAATGTTAATCTGTAGAAATCATCATATTTTGGTTTAGGTTGTAGATAAATTTTGCAGGAACTAAAAAAAGAAGAAAAATAATGAAGGTTGAAAATGGAGTAGTACTTACTTTATGCAGATGTTTCATAGAGGTCATGGGTTATTGTTCCTGTGGGCTAATGTTATCACCATCTAACTTCATTCATAAATAAGCAGAAATTCAAATTAATATATAATTTAAAACAAAGCTTCCTTGTTGTAGGCAAAATTTCAAGAAATCTTATACAAATTATTTTAGGAACTGAATACTCAGCCACACAAGGAAGTAGAAATGGAGGATTTGTCTATGTATGTAAATGTGCTATGTATATAGGTTATTAATAATTTTTGGTCTATTTAGATACATTGTGATATAGAATCATGTAATTATTAAATTTTATTCTCTATTTTATCCAATTATATTAGTATGTATTATTATACCTTTTATACATTTCTTTCAAGAATTAAAGAGCATTGCATACTTACATAAAATCCAGTTTTAAAGACAAATTTTATAATTAAATTATCTTTACATGTAAATCAAAATAATATGAATATAAAAATATAAAGGGACACATTCATAAGAGAACTTACAAAAGAAAGGCCAAAATGCATCTGAAATTATCATTTTTATGTCTTGTAATTCAGTGATAATCTAAATAAACACATTTGGATCAAAAAATGTGTTTTGTATCTGACAATGTATATGTCATACTACAAGGTTGAATCTCATAATTTAAAAAGAACACAACAAACATGGCCTCACACTGTATTTGATAAAAATACAAATGAATTTAGAAAAGCTAGGCTTTGTAAGGTATTAAGAGAAAATGTTCCTTTCAATTTGCTTAGCCTAAATATAATACAAGAAGACAATCATGGAAATTTCTTTGTCTAAGACATTTTATATTTTCACAGTTTTTGTGGAAATCCACACCTAAAGTGACAAATACTATAGGAAACAACACCAGGAGAGGTTTTAATGTGAATTTCAAATATAGCTTTATGCTATAAAATGTCCTTAGAACAACTAAGAGAAATGCAAATGAAATAGGGCTGTGGATTCTTCGAACAATGTATTTTACACAATAGTTAACACCGCAACATAGTTGAACATAAAACTTATGTCTTCCACTTCTATAATCTATTAATTAAATTTCACATTGCAGTGTAATGCATGTTACATTCTAGGAATGATATAAAATTGTTTGAATGCTAAAAACCTTGTTGAATATCAGGTTTTGACAGTTTACTATATGCTACTTACCACACTGAGAATTTTTATTGGTAACATTTTATTTTATTGCATTCTAAAATCTGGTCATGTCTTAGTGAGAAGACAATGACCTAAACCACTATGGCACTTATATCAATTAGTCTGCTACTTGGATTCTCTTCTTTCTTCATCCACTGAGTTGATACTTCCTTATTAGGTACAGCTCTTTAAAATATTCATTTCTTTTAAAAATTATAAATTGAAACTAAGTTACAATAAGAACACTGAAAATTTTAGGAGAATTTTTTTAGGGACTGATTTTCACATTAAGAATCCATAAGTCATACTTGGTATTGTAAACCTTTTATGACCTTTGATTAAGAATGAACCCCATAAGCTTGCATATTTAAATACGTAGTCGTCAGGAAGTGGTACTAATTGTAAAGGAAGAGAAAGAATAGCCCTACTAGGGAAGGTGTGAACTTGTTGGAGCAAGTATGTCACTACTACCAACAGATTTTTCACCTGGCCTTCAAGGGTCATAAGGCAGGTACCCATACAGGACTCTTTAACTTACTTTTCCAATCTTATTCAACAACTTTGAGAACTTTTTACTTATTTTCTTGCAAGTGTCAATGAGGCAGTGGACCAGAGAGTAAACCTGGGCCTCACAAGGAAAATGTTAATCAAAGAATTAGTGTGAGAAGGGATCAATACCCCCACCTCCAAAGCAATTACAGTTGTCCACAAGGAGGTCCACATGTGCATATTGGCCATAAGTGATCTTGACCTCAGTAATGCTTCCATCATGCACTTACGACAGCCCTGGAAGCCCTCCTTACAGAGAGGCAGTGTGCCAAAGACACTCCTGGGGGAAAAGGAACCCCAAGTAGACAGAACTTACAGGGGATGAGGCAAACCAGGCCATCTTTGACTTGACTGACCCTGGGCTAAACCTAGGACCCTATGCCCCAGATTCAATAAGGGATTTCATTGGGCAAAGAATTGTAGATCACAGTCTACTGAAGCACCTTGCCTATTTAAACTTCAGGAAGGGCATTCCTCAGCCCTGTCTTTTGGACAGTGCCTGTTTTTCTATGCTCCCCAAAGCAGACTTGATGGACAAGGTGTTAGAGGTGTGGTGGACGTGGGTGTGGTTGTCACCATATTAACAGAAACAGAGGTACTCTGATTCCTGAACCATTGGAAATTTAGACCTGGCTCTCCCATCAGTGCAGTAGTGAACCAACAAAAATCAAAATTTACCACCTGTCCAGTCCATCTGGTAGATGGATGCAATTCATCATGTCCTCTTTGACATTCTTAAATATGTTCTTGTGATAATAGATACCTTTTCCTCCTTTGTTTATGCCCTTGTCCTTTCTGTGGAGAAAGACATGAATGCTATCAGGGCTCTTAAGTCCCCAAGGTACCCACATCTATCATGAAACTCTTGATGTGGTACCTTGGGGACTTAAGACTGACAATGGCCCTGCTTATTCCTCTCAAAAATTCAATGACTTTCTGGGTTCATGAAAGATTTCCCATAACACTGGCATCCTGTACAATCCACAAAGACATGACTTCATGGAGAGGAACAACAGAGCTCTTAAGGAACTGTTGATTAGGACAGTCTCATCAGATGTTAGGAGAGATGTTTATCTGACCTTAAAAGAAGACTTTTGCGTATGAACTTTCTCAGTTTTGATGACAAGGGGCTGAGCCCAGCCTACAAGCACTGGGCATCTCTGCCAAGAAACACACACCTGACCCTGGTGAGATGGAGAGATCCTGTTTCCTTCTAATGGCAGTCCCAAGCTCCCCAGCTAACCTGTGTGCTAGGGTATGCTTGTATTGTTTGTTAGACTGCTACAAAACTGATATGGATTCTGGAAAGAGATGTATGCCAAACCATGGGTCAGCCTGCTTCTACTAAGGAGGTATAATCTAGGATAGGTTATGTATGTACTCCCCTTTCTTGTTCTCATTGCCTCTCCCAAACAAATTGATTTATCATTAGAGAAAGAAATTAAAATTTTAAATACTGTGAAGAGATTCAATTGTGACCCCCGCTTTACCTCATTTTGTATGATGCCTTTTGAGAATAAGAATGTTAGTTAGCACACGGAGAGCTGGCTAAATATAGCAAGGGCCCATGGTCAAGTAAGTTTCTATATTATTCATTACAGCTAACACATGAAATTTTCTCAATTAGATAAGATAAAGGCAGAGGATAAAACCTTTGACTTAATTTTTTAAAAAGAGTTTGCATAATAAAGAGTTTGCATAATATACAAAGGTTATTTGATCATTCCTGGATGGTAACATATACCTTAATTGGTGAGGCATTGTTAATTCTTTTTCTTTTTAAATGCCTCCTACAGTATATTTGACAACAGTTGGCAGCAACTGAAGATAGTCTTTAGGTGTTAATGGCTCTTAGGCATCTGATGGAGGAGGGTCATCTTTCTATCTGTTGTTTTATCGGTTAATTAATAAAGAAACTGCTTGGCCTTTGATAGGACAGAATTTAAATAGGCGGAGTAAACAGAACAGAATGCTGGGAGAAAGAAGCCTAGTCAGGCAGTCACCATGATTCTCCCATTCCAGACAGACGCAGGTTAAGATCTTTCCTGGTAACCCACCTTGTGGTGTTACACAGATTATTAGAAATGGGTTAGATCGATATGTAAGAGCTAACCAATAAGAGGCTAGAACTAATGGGCCAGGCAGTGTTAAAAAGAATACAGTTTCCGTGTAATTATTTTGGGTGGACACAGCCCGCCGCTCTACACAACAGGCATCCCTCTTTCAGTCTTCCACTGATGGTTATACATGTCTAGTTATCTGAAATTCAAAAGACTATCACCTAGTTATCTCACCCTGGCAACTCTCCAGGAATGAATGTTCTTCAATGGATAGTTGTCAATGTGTTTAAGAGCCTGTTTGGAAGACCAACCTGAGATGGGCACAACACAGTTGCTGAGCCCTCCTGAGGCAGACTCAACAAGGCCAGAAAAATGAACTCTGGCTCCTGCTGAGGCTTAGCACCCATGTAATAAATTAAAAAGGTAGATATGTCGGAATATAATGTACACAAAACCAAGGGATGATCAAACCTAGAGTCTGCCTGAAGGCCTAGCATTAGTCAGAGATCCTTTAGTGCCTAGTCAATTAAAGGTAACCACACAATGTTGCCTGAAAACTTAGCAACAGGTACTGCCATTGGTCCTGATTGTGCCTAGCCAATAAGGGGCAGCCACATGATGCTGCCTGAAGGCTTAGCAAAAGATGCTGTCAGAGGACCTCATTGGGCCTAGCCAATGATGGGCAACTTTACAATATCAATGGATCAGAACCCTGTCTGAGTGCTGTGAGAAAGTTACATAAGGCTCTTCCTACTGATGAATAAATGAGTCTTCTGTTGCCTAGTACCTGACTCCTGGTATTTATGCCATTGACACCGTGCCTTCTCACTCTCCTCCCTGCTCAGAATTCTCCAGGTCATATAATCAAGATATAAATCATTCCAGGAAACATTTGATATCTCAAATTTCAACTCACATAATATATCAGATTTGTGTCATTCTACTAATATTTCTATCTATCATCTTCTAAGCTTCTCTCTCAATTGAAGGAAAATGTCTTACAAAGTACAACTTAATAAGTTCCATTAAAACCATTGTGACTTATTTGACCCAACTGTTTGTTTGGTTCATTTATGTTATTGTTGTTGTTTTACTTTATGTGTTTCATTCTGAATTTTCATGGGTAATGTTATATCATACATTAAAAGTAAAAGTTCTGATTTGGTTAGGATTTCTAACTATCTACTATAAATAAAACTAATCCCTATCCAAATGATCAAAGAATGATAACTATATTCAAATAGTCATAGTTCCTTAGCAAAGAAAGTGTGTAAAATCATCTAGAATTAAACTTAAAAATATTTTACCATAATATTTTATATGTTCTATCCCTAAATTCTCTATAAACATTGCTTATCACTCTCTTTTATGAAGACCATGCTCACTTCCTTTTTTATCTATCCAATACTCTTAACTCACTTCTATCATAGCATTTTTTTATTATTTTTATTCTTTTTTAATTAAAATTTCCACCTGTCCCCGTTTCCCATTTCCCTGCCCCTCCTCCCAAATATTGCCCCTCCCACCACTCCCTTTTCCCTATCCCCACTCCTCTTCTCCTCCCCCCACTCTATTCCCCCTCCCTCTCGATACTGAAGAGAAGTACAAATTCCCTGCCCTGCGGGAAGACCAAGGTCCTCCCACTTCTATCTAGGTCCAGGAAGGTGATCGTCCAAACAGGCTAAGCTCCCACAAAGCCAGTTCATGTATTAGGATCAAAACCTAGTGCCATTGTCCTTGGCTTCTCATCAGCCTTCATTGTCCGCCATGTTCAGAGAGTCCAGTTTCAACCCATGCTTATTCAGTCCCAGTCCCGCTGGCCTTGGTGGGCTCCCAATAAATCAGTTCCACTGTCACAGTGGGTGGGTGCACCCCTCGTGGTCCTGACTTCCTTGCTCATGTTCTCCCTCCTTCTGCTCCTCAATTGGACCTTAAGAGCTCAGACCGTTGCTCCAAATTGAGTCTCTGTCTCTATCTCGATCCATCGCCAGATGAAGGTTCTAAGGTGATATGTAAGACATTCATCAGTATAGGATAGGATCATTTCAGGTTCCCTCTCCTCAGTTGCCCAAGATACCAGCTGGGGACATCTCCCTGGACACCTGCAAGCCCCTCTAGAGTCAAGTCTCTTGCCAACCCTAAGATGGCTCCCTTAGTTAGGATATATACTTCGCTGCTCCTGTATCCATCCTTCCTATATCCTAACCATCCCAACGTGAGAAGGGGAGGTTGGGAGGAGCTATCATAGCATTTTTATATATAAAATATCTCTGAAATCATTGTCTTATTTTTTTTCAAAACAGACAAAGTTAATTTTTAAAATATTTTTTTCTGACATACATACCCAAGTCTGCTGCCATTTTCTTGTATAATTTTCCTAATAGATTATTTGCTTTTTCTCTGTCTATCCAGAGATAATTAAATTCATACTCTGTACCTGCTCTAATCTTCATTCTTTAAATCACTGTTTCAGAACACTATTTGAATCATTGACATTAATTACTAAAGAAAAAAATAATGTATGGAATTTTTACAAAAATGGTAATAACATTTTTCAATATCAAATGCACTTTTAAACATTTGATTTTATTATAAGAAAAACACATATGATATATCTTAGTTGCACATTGGCAAAATCACATCAGAAAGAGTGGGGAAACAGATAAAATTGATTGTAGCACACTGGACCCAGGGCCATTTTTGTATTGTTTCTTCTTAAATGCTTATAATGCATTACAGTAAGTCATCTTATACGCATCCCATGTATCCCATCTTCTCTGTGTTAATTTATAATCAGGTAAGACTATTGTCTAGCGTATTTCACAGTTTCATCTACAGGCAACAAAACAGAATCAAAGGATTCCAATTTAGGGTACAAACCATTGTCCCACATCACTTTCCCTCCTTTTAAAAATGAGAACTCTGATTCTAATATCCTTTGTTTAGTTTTTCTCCTGAAAATATCATTAGTCCATCTTTTGGGAATGTGGGTGTAGTTTTCCGGCTACTTCAGATTCATTGATTAGGGACCTAGAGGAAATTTAGAATTATGATAAAGTCATGACTGGAGTATCATGTGAGGCTTGATCATTTCAGGCAGCAGTCTGTTCTGGATGTAAAACTCAGTCTTGAATCTGTTCTAGATGTAAAACTAGGACATCTGGGTCATTCACTCCTATTGGAGATTTTTCAAGCAACAAAGGATCATTTATAAATGTCCTCTTGCTTGTCAGCTGGAATGTTGGATCCTGAGTTATGAAGAAATTGTTTAGAATGCATTGGGGGAGAAGATATGTGGCAGGCCTCAAAATGCTGTTCTCCCTGCATCAAGACTGAATAAGTAGAGGGAATATATAGGATTGCTTTCTGTTAAACATAGTAATCCATGAGTAACATGGTGCTTCATAAACAGAAATGAAGCACCTATTTAAGAAGTAAGCTGAACTGACCCAGCAAACAAATGAATAAAAGACAAATTAATAGGAAATGAACCCTTTGGTTTCAAATTCCTTTTGAATTATGCACCTGCATTTATTTTAACCAATGTAGCTTCCTATCATATGATTTGGTGGTTTCTGGATTAAGTCAACTATAGTTAATTGAGGATGGGTACCTGTTACAATCTACCAGAAGCAACAGCTTAGGATTTTATACAACTATCCCCTCTTGGACCTGATTTTCATATTTGTATCATATTCATCATATTGATGAGTTATTAATCATGTAGTATTTCTTCAGAAGGAAATAAATTAAAGAAAGCATTCTGCTTAATCACATCCTCAATAAATTTATACTAATTTCATATTGTATGACAAAAACTGCTTTCAGTACTGGAGATAGGGAAGCAAATAAATAGACAAAAAACCCTCTGCCTTGTTAAAACTCATGTTGTAGATGGATAGGAGAAACAATGACCAAAGTAAATGAATAAATTGTATAGTTTGTTTATGGGTGACAATATCTTTGACACAAAGTAAAGCAAGGAAGGAAAAAGGGTTCCATTTGTGCTTCAGAGTCTTTTTGTTTGCATTCAAACCTATTTATCTTCAACCAACATGTATATGCACTTTCCTCAAGTGCTAAATGAGGTTAATGAAGGAAATGAATTATTAATGAATTCATTGCACACATAAATGACATTCATTTTTATGTTTGCCTACTGTGAAGCATGAGAACATGAGACTAGTACCTCAATTATGGCACTATTATTTAAGTGAAAAAATTTATATATCCTTTGATCCATAAAATTTATCTCTTTTAGCTTTACTTAATTAAAATTTCTTTAAATTCTAACTTCCCATATTGGTTAGCTCAATAACCAATAATTATTTATCTCGATCCAAATTTATGTATTTTTTTTAAAAAACTAACTATAGCATTCTACATGAAAATGATAATAACCTTTACAAAAGAAAATGGAAGAAATGGGTGTGACTTCTCATATCCTCTTTTTTTATTTTTGTCTATTAGCCTTTTTATTCAGGAACCAAAACCACAGAGAAACCCTGTCTCGAAAAACCAAAAAAAAAAAAAAAAAAAAAAAAAGAAAAATATTTGTAGTAAAACTGCTTGAATTATCATTCTCTATTATTCTTTTTTGTACACACATATTATTCTCTACACCTTGAATTAGTAGACTTCCATATGTTAAGACCAATGTTTTATTGTCATAAATTAATAAGCATGCTTAATTTCCATCCGAATAAGTAAACATAGAGTATGAGATATGGTAATGTACTGCTGAATGTTTATAGCTAGATGCTGAGAAAAAGGACTGAATTTTCATTTCATTTAGCAATAATTCTCAATATTAATTCAAAGGCTTACCATAAAATGGGAACATAGAGCATTTTATTCATAACATGTGCAATTATTTTGGTCAGACTAGTGGATTTCTCTGCCAGTGGAGTCAGGCTTAGTGTTTTGTCTATACTACAACTGCAAGATTCCCTTATTTTAGCACATCAGGACCAGAGCCAAGCAACTATTTTTTTCCTAGATAGTAATGACCAGTAATTTTTACTTTCCTTCTGCTGTTTGGTTCTTCACTTACTGATAAAGCTTGCTGACAATAGAATGACATCTTAAAATCTATATTGCACAGATTTACAAGACAAGCACCCCCAAGAGGGTACCAATTTCCAGTCTTTCACGTGGCATTATTTTAGAACTATAAATGGAAGTTCCCATTATAACTCCCTTAAAGGAGTAATTAATTGTTTACATGGTAAAATATTACTATTTATTAAAATGAAATAGGCATGTCATAAAATAAAATCTCATGGTCTTAAATATATATAAAAACTTGACCTTATCATATTGTCACACCCTTACAATACCTTATATTCCATGATGTCTTGACAAGAAAAATGTCAATAGTGTTAAGAAGGGCTCTGCAATACTTCTGAAATCCTACTGAACTTATTTTTTTAAACAATAACTTGAGGGTATTTCAGATTTCCCATTTACTGATATTTTCAGGAGTGAACAATGAATATCACTTTGGCCAATAGAATTTTCCAGATCAATCTATGGAAGAATTGTAGGCACATAATGTGTTTCTGCAATATGACCAACAAAAGATATAGTTGTCAAATGTCACCCTATTTTGGGTGATTGTTATAACACAAGAAGTTGTTTTTTTTTTTTTTTTTTTTTTTGGTTTTTCGAGACAGGGTTTCTCTGTGGTTTTGGAGCCTGTCCTGGAACTAGCTCTTGTAGACCAGGCTGGTCTCGAACTCACAGAGATCTGCCTGCCTCTGCCTCCCGAGTGCAGGGATTAAAGGCGTGCGCCACCACCGCCTGGCACAAGAAGTTTATGATAGTCACCAAACTCAACTTTTCTCAACAGAATGCTCCACTGACAGCAATTTTTATGAAACATAATTCTGTGAACTACCAGTTCATTTGTGAAGCTCTTGGTTTCAAAGAATTGAACATGTTTAATTCATTTGATAAGCAAAGAAAACTTCTTTTATAAAAACTCAAAAGCTCCATGACCCAGAAGGTTTCCTACACACATCCATCTGCCTTGATTTCACCTAAGCAGCTTTTTGCCATACCCTGCCATATTCTAAAAGGTTAAAGCCACCTATTTTTTTGCCATTCTCAGTGGAGATATTATTATTAGAAATTTCTTGGCTACCATCCCTTTTCAGATAACCTATTCTACCATAATTAAAACATTTGGCATTTTGATGTCTCCTCTCATACTTTTGGAAATTGCTTCTCCTACTCAAGCCTCAGTATTATAGTCAAATGTCTCAACGTTCATTGTATTTAGGATCCATTCATCCATTGATGCTAATCTAACCTTTAAAGGCCCAAGTACTTTTTTTTGTATTCTAAGTTGGGATTTTTAAAATCAGAGATTCAATAAGTACATGTCTAGCTTCTGGATCTGTTAATCCTACTTGTACAGCCTTAGTTAACCTTTTTAAAAAGTCACTAAAGGGTTCTTTCCGGCTCAGTTTAACCCTGATATATGACTTAATTCTCTTTCCTGGATTTTGAATCCTGTCCCAGGAATTTAAAGCTGCTATGCTACATAGGAACAAGGTGTATTAATCATAGCAAGCCTGTTTCTGAGGATCAGAATAATGGCCCTTGCAAATAATCTGATCTTTGGAAGCCTCAAATACCTAACAAATGGTGAATGCAGGTCATAAGATACTATTGATTGCTTAATTTCTTTAGATAGCTCATACCTATAGGTTGCCATGTATATTCTTTGACTACCTTAGGGTATTTTGTACCAGATGCTTTCTCGGAGGATATTACTGAATAGGCAGCTAAAACTCTGGATAAGTCTTCCCAGACCCTGGCACATATTGATGTGGTTAAATTCTATATACTTGTACCCTTTCTCCCTGCTCATCAGTTTCAATAATTTTCTAAATCTTTTCAATTGTCTTTACTGCTGCCTTTTGTAAAGTCTGAATCACTGATGATTACAATGTTTGAAATTTGACCAGTAAGGGTAACATCTCATCCTTAAATATAATTTTGATGGTGTACATATTGCCTTTGTGGAGTGGTACCTTATCTGTTAACCTATCATAACTTTTCAACAGATTCCAATTGTTAAATTCAACAGCACAAATTCTTTCAGATAATGTCTCATCACTGTTAGACAATGATTGGATTTTGTCTGTCAAATTAATGTTAACATTTTAATAGTATTAATTTTTTCAACTTCCTGTTCATTATTAGTTTGTAAAGACTGTATCATTCCTAAACCTGCCTCATTCATGGCTATGTTGTCAAACCATTTTCTTAACTATATAATATTAAAAACAAAACTAATTTCCAAATTCAAATAAGTGTATGTATAAGGAAAATCACATAAGCCTTACAGAATACCATCCATAGTAGAAGCAAAAAGGTTATTAAATTCCAGAATGGTAATATTGTCTGCCATTATGTAACTTTAAAATTCATTAATTTCCATGCTGCCATTAGATTTCAGTAAATTGTTGTAGATATAATAATCTTTATTGACCAGCAGGTGGTCTAATACCCTGTAAAGTTTTGTCACATGTATTGGTTAAATAAAATGCTCTATTGTCCAGTAGCCAGGCAGGAAGTACAGACAGGGCAAAAAGGCAAGAAGTGTAGGCAGGGTGACCAGAATAGGAGAATTCTGGGAAGAGAAAAGGCTCTCTCTGCAGTCATCACCCAGACCAAGAGGAAGCAAGATGAGAATGCCTCACCGATAAAAGGTACCAAGGCAAATGACTAATACAGACAAGAACTATAAACTAATGTAAGATGTAATAATTAGTTAATAAGAAGTCTGAACTAATAGGGCAACCAGTTTGTAATTACTTTAGGCCTCTGTGTGTTTCTTTGGGCCTGAATGACTGTGGTATTAGGCTGGACATAAACCTTGGTCAACAGCTGATACAATTTATGAAACATAATTCTGTGAATTACCAGTTCAAAATCATTTGTGAAGCTCTTTATTTCAAAGAGTTGAACATGTTCAATTCATTTGAAAAGCAAAGAAAGTGTCTTTAATATGTGTCAAATATGTGTCCTTTTTTAATCTGAATAGAACAAATGTTGCCTGAATGATAGATAAAAATGTATATATATTTATAGATATAACATGGACACAAAGTGACAGGTACAGATCTAAAAGTAGGTGTGGAAGCATAAATATGCTAATGGAGACTGGGCACAGATTTGTGTATTGTAGTTAGAGCAGGTCATAATTTTGTGCAATGGCTGAGGGATGTAAACACAGGTAAATTTCTATATTTTACTTTGCTCTTTTCACTCCTAAGCTGTAAATATAAATTCTTTAAAAGATTTCTTTTAATCACCTACTTTCAATTTGCTTTATATGTACTTACTTTGAAACTGAGCTTCACCTGATATTCCTTTTCAGCTTTTCACTACCTCTGGAGTTCTGAGATAAAAGACATAATTCCACAGGATTTTGTAGACATTAAAATGTTCCAATATATTAACCATGTAAGCAAAAATGTTGCTACCCTACTCTGAGGTTTAAAAAATATAACTTATCTTAACATTAAAAAATGTTTCTTTGCCACCTTTATATCTGGGTGCTATCTTAAAAGAAAAGTCTCTTAGATCAAATCTATACAAGTATTATAAAACTAGTATACAAGTATTAAAAATGTAAAGTTTAGCTTTAATTATAGATAATGTAGAAATACTCTTGTTTTACTTTTATTAATTAAATTTATTTATTTATTTATTTATTTATTTACTTATTATTCCAACCAAAGTTTTTCCTCCCTCCTTCCCTCCAGTTCTCTCCCCATCTCCCATCTGTTCTATTAAATCGATGCCTCCTTTGTTTCTGTTCAGAAGGAGGCAGGCCTCTCATGGATATCAAATAAACATAGCATATCAAGTTGTTGTAAGACTAAACACCTCCCCTTGTATTAAGGCTAGTCAAGCAGCCCTGACTTAATACAATAACAAAAATATTCAAACATGTTTAAAATAACCAACTTTAGTTGAAATTTTCTAATGACCCTTATAGTTACTTATTCCTTCTATAGTTTATTTTATACTTATCAATTAAGAATGAATATTTTCGATATAACTCTAAGTAAATCATATCTTAGATTAGTGTGTATTTTAAACTGCAAATTGACAACATCTGGTACTTTAATGTAGCATGATGTGGCACTGATTGTAAGATCAAGGTAACAGAATTTGATGCAAGTTCTTTATGCATTAAAAACTAGGAATAATTAATTCATAAGTGCAACTGATGGCATTTTGATGCTCTTTTAACTTGGAAATGGGAAGATATGTAGTTTTCTCTCAATTGGTTCACAGAACAACACAGAAAACACAGAAATGAACACTAGACATAGGATGGACATAAAACTGACTACATGGATACATGATTCTTAGGAATATTTTCTACTAGATATAATTTTTAAAATTCAAGCAGCTATTTGATATAACATATCTTGTTACACAACAAGTAAATAAAGCTCATCTGACAAAATCACTTCATTTAAATTAAACTATTTCTTCATTGGATCAAATAAAGCATGTAACTATTCTGAAAGAAGTTCATTATAGGATTTAGGTGTTTATACACCAGTTTATTATGCATAAAACTAGAAGTTTATGTAAAACGATTTTTTACATATAGTTGTCTAAACATTAATTCAAAAATACTCAGTTAAAACAAATATTAAAGCTTAATAAAAACATAGTAATGCAATGATCAATTTTGCTTTCTTATTTATTTTGTTAGTTGACAAGAAACTGTTCAATATTTCTTTTTAGTTTAGCATATTATAAGTATGATTATACTTCATTACCAGGAGATAAAACATATACTTTAACATTTATTTCATTCCATCAGGAAAGTGTGAAAAAGAGAAGATAAAAATTTACAGAAAATCAAAATCATTGATAAAATACATATAAAAAATCAAGTTTTATTTTTTTACTTCAAATTCAATAATTTGTTTAAGAAAACATAGAAACAGTGTATAATGCTCATTGGGATTTCTATAATATCTTTAAAATTATTCTTAGTTCTTTAAAAATAGCAAAAAATTATATTTTTCTTTAATCTTATAAAATTTTAAGATAATTTAAAGGATGCTGTGCTATTAAGATATTTAACGATACTGATTTATATGTACGTTGTGCCTTCAGTTTCATTAAATTCTAGTAAGTTTTTAATTTTTTTCTTTATTTTTTTCTTGACCTAGGGGAGGTTGAGTAGTTTGCTGTTCAATTTCCATGAGTTTGTTGGCAATTTGAGAATAGTATTGTTTAATTCTAACATTATTCAATGATGATATATGATAAGACATGGGCTTACTCCAATATTTTTATATTTGTGGAGGTTTGAATTTTTACCGAGTATGTGATCACTTTTAGAAAAGGTTCCATGAGGTGCTGAGAAGAAGGTATATTCTTTTGTTTTGGAGTGGGATATTCTTTAGATGTCTGTTATGTCTATTTGATTCATGACATCTCTTTATTCTGTTACTTTTCTTAAGTTTCTGTCTGGTTGACCTGTCCATTGGCAAGCATGGAGTGTTCAAGTCTCCTCCTATTAGTGCATGGGGTTTGATCTATGCTTTGAGTTTTAGTAATATTTCTTTTACATATGTGGATGCTCTTGTATTATGGGCATAGATGTTCAGGATTGAGACTTCATCTTGATGGTTTGTTTCTGTTAGGAATATGAAGTGTCCTTCTCCATCTCTTCTTACTGATTATAGTTTGAAATCTATTTTGTTAGATATTAGGATAAATACACCTTCTTGTTTCCTAGGTTCATTTGATTGGAATACCTTTTCCCAACCCTTCAATGTTAGTTTGTATCTGTCTTTGAGGTTAAGGTGTGTTTTTCGAATACAGAAGAAGGCTTGATCCTGTTTTTGTACCCATTCTCTCAGCCTGTGTCTTTTTATAGGTAAATTGAGTTTATTGATATTAAGAAATATTAATGACCAGTGATTGTTAATTCATTTTATTTTTTGGTAGTAGTGTTTGTGTGCTTTTTTTTCTTTGGGTTTTACTGGTGGGAGGTTATTTGTTGCCTGTGTTTTTGTAGGTAGAGTTAGCTTCCTTGGGTTAGGGTTTTCCTTCTACTACTTTCTGTATGGCTGGGTTTATGGATACATATTGTTTGAATCTTTTTTTGACATGGAATATATTGCTCTTTCCATCAATGGTGATTGAAAGCTTTGCTAGGTATAGTAGTCTGGGCTTACATCCATGGTCTCTTAGTGTCTGCAGCACATCAGCCCAGGATCTTCTGTTTTTTTTGGTTTCCACTGAGAAGTAAAGTATAATTCTGATAGGTCTAACTTTTTATGTTACTGGTCTTTTTTCTTTGCCGCTCTTAATATTATTTATTCTATATGTTTTGCATTTTGATCATTATATGGCAGGGGATGTGTCTATTTTTGTTTTCGAATATTATAAAAACACAAAATTATCTAATGCTTAGAATTGCAAAACAAAATATTATAAAATCTATTATCAGCTGCTGTAATCTGTGAAGACTTCAGGTAAGTCTCTTTAACATAGTTTATACTTATATAGAATATAGTCTAATAACATTTACTTATTGTACTATAAAAGTTATCCTAAAACTAATAGGTTCCTTTTTAAAAAATATGTCTTTAAGAGAACAGAATAGTATCATTAACAGCTATAAATTGTTATTTGAAAACTGAATTGTGAATTTCCCTTACGTGATCTGAATTTCAAAATTAATCTCAAATGGAAAAAATTATGCAGAATTTTCATCTGGGTTAAAATGTCACTAACTTGGTCTAATATTTAGTGTTTTAAGAAAGAATCTATAAATGAATAATTTTTCAGGACAGAAACTTTTGGAATAGTCCCTAGACACTTTAAATGATACGAAACTGTCCATACTCTCATGTTTGATTTTGTGTGCCACAAAGATGAGCTGTGTCATAGAAGGTGACATTAGCACTGGAGCCGGATAAGTCATCTCCCATGTTCTTGACCTTTTAATTCTTTCTTCCAAGTTCACCTCTCTTTTTGTCCCAGAAATTCTAGCTATATATTTCCAACAAGATCTTCACTTAAATTTAAATCATTAAATAAAAATCAATATTGAATAATTGTTAGGGTATAGGTGAGATTCTAAGATGAAAGATGCAAATAGGGTTCTGTGTAAATAATTTGTATTTATCCTACAAATCCTTTAAACCTACTACAAACACATTAAATTGCATTATGAACTATATTTATTGAAAAAGGAAATGAATGATGATTTAGGAACTTACTGAGTTGTAAATGAAAATTTGTTATTACTGAGAATTCATTTACCTGATACAAAATAAGAATTTTATTTTGAATTTTGTAAACAAGATTTCCATGTACAGTCCATGAGCACCATAAATTTATGATTCTTCAAGCTTCAGCCACAAAAATATTCTTATTTCAAGTTAGTGCCACCAATTCTGATAAAGCCCTAGATATTTGTAGTGTGAACTAAGAAATAGTATTTCCTAATATCACAGTTTCTTTAGTAATTATAAAATAATGTGAAAAAATAAGAATGTGTTAAGTTGGTCACTAGAGATAAAATATTTATTTAATAATTTGGTATGTAATTCACATGTTTTATATATAGTAATTTTCCGTTGTCTTATATCTAATGACATTGATATTTATTTCTAATTTTAATGCTTTTTTGTTTATCTGTGTCTATATTTCTGATAGTAATCTATGCCTACTCTATATTGTGAAGATGTGAAGATACAATTTCAGAATTGTTATACAATCCAATGTAACTTTGTTTTCTTTATGATTCTCCAAGAATGAAAATTAATATTTGACCAAAGAGAAAAATTGCACAGACATTATCCAGTTTTTAAACTTTGATCCTAAAATATACATTGACAGTGTTGAAGATGAGATAGATATAGTTACAACTTTCTTTATTATCAAATTCAGAAAAATTGCATACTCCCAACTACTGCTTACAGCCTGCCAGCACCTGTCTCTCCACAATAAGAGTAGTGGGCTCAACCTCTGAAATGTTTCTCAAAGCACTTTTTTTGCTATAAATTACTTTGAATGAGTTGTCTTATTATAGCAGTTAAAGAATAACTCCCTATCTGTCTCCCCACAATAAGAGTAGAGGGCTGAACCTCTAAAATGTTATTCCTCAAAATACTTTTTTCCCAGTAAGTTACGTTGAATGAAGTGTCTTATTATAGCAATTAAAGAATAACTAAGATAATTAGAAATAATTTGTATGATTCAATTCTTTATCATGCCTCTACTTTTATGGTCACTTACAATTAATATGTTATTCCGTTTGTCTTTTTTTGTATTTTTTAAAAGTTGCATTTTTTAAATTATGATAATTACATATATGCTTTCATTTAGGGAGATTTTTGTATACACACACACACACACACATATGGAAGTATAAGGATTGCCACCTGGGATTGAACAACTTTGTATACTGTTCACCACTGCTGAAGAATAATTCTTCATATCTCAGAAATTTTTAATTGCATGTACTCTTCATCTAGGGACAGGAACCTGTGTAATTTTCTTTTGTCCTTTAACCCTGAAGACATGCCTATAGGTGCTGTCTTTACTCAGGTCTTGTTTAGGCAGGCACATTGTTGAGATTCCATAGGTTCAGCCTCCCTTTCTTACCTAGAAGACAACTGATTCCTAATTCCTTTTTCTAAATCTGTTTCTTAAATGTATGTTTAGCTATTATTCTGTGGGAGTTTACACCCACTGTGTAGGTACCTGTGGAGGGCAGACAATGTCTTGGATAATTTTTTTCTACCTGGTGTGGGTACAAGGAAACAATCTTAATCATCGGTAAGATCAATATATATATTTAACTAGTAAACTATCTCTCCAGGCTTTCCTTTTTAATTTAAAAATGTGTGGGAAAATATTTTTTATTTTTCAATGATTTTATGGAAATAAAATTTGGATTATTCCTAATTTCTGTATTAAATTTCTTTGCAGAATACAGTCATTATCTGTAAGACCCTCATCCCTTATTCTCAAAGTAATGAGCAGGAATTTCCCAGCAGGGTGTTTTAAAATCAAAACCCTAGACTAGCTTCATGTTCCCACAAAAGATAGTGGTGTCCTTGCTCATAAGACGAAAAAAAGAAAGAAAAGAAAGAAAGAGAAAGAAAGAGAAAAAGGAAGGAAGAAGAAAGGAAGAAAGAAAGAAAGAAAGAAAGGAAGGAAGGAAGGAAGGAAGGAAGGAAGGAAGAAAGAAAGAAAGAAAGAAAGAAAGAAAGAAAGAAAGAAAGAAAGAAAGAAAGAAAGAAAGAAAGAAAGAAAGAAAGAAAGAAAGAAAGAAAACAAGCTGACAAAACAGAATGGGAAAGAGCAAAGAACCTGTACCCATGCCATCACCACCCCTCGATGCCCCTGAAGGGCTTGTAGTTTTTACTTTTAAAAAGCTAAACCCACAGAGGGACTCTAACTCCTCCCTACCTCACTATGACTAGTGCAAGTGCTGGTGACAAGTTTCTTGTGTCGCTGTGCTGGGCAACAACGAAGCTGAGTAGCTCACCCACCTCAACCACCGCAGCTTTGCCCAACTGCGCAAGCCCTTTTCTGGCCTCACTTTTGAAGTTCACTTGAGAGGAACTCGCCCCGGATAGACTGTGGCTTTTCCTAACCAAACATGAGACTGCTTATGTGGTGTCTAAGAAATTACTTGAAGAGATCCTTCCCAGGTTTAGCTTCCCACACATCATAGGGTCAGACAATGGCCCTGCCTTTATCTCACAGGTAAGCCAGGGAGTAGCCACTGCACTGGGGGCTGAATAGAAATTACATTGCGCTTACTGCCCTCAGAGTTCAGGACAGGTTGAGACAATAAATCGGACCCCAAAAGAGACCCTTACCAAATTTGCCTTGGAGACTGGTGGTGACTGGGTTGCTCTCCTCCCCTATGCCTTGTTCAGGGTAAGAAATTCCCCACACCAGCTGGGACTGTCCCCTTTTGAGATAATGTATGGTATACCCCTATCACTTGTGCCTAGCTTCCAGGACAAGTTAATCCTGCCTTTGAAAGAAGTGGACCTCGTAGAGAGCCTAAAAGTGTGGTCCCAAATACAAGTAGATATCTGGCCTCAGTTGGGGGCCCTATATTCATCCTCCTTTTCCCCTAAGTCCCACAGTTTCAAGCGTGGTGACTGGGTCCTGATCCGCAGACACCAATGCAAGTCCCTGGAGCCACGGTGGAAAGGTCCCTATGTTGTCATCCTGGCCACTTCAACTGCTCTCAACGTGGACGGTATCTACACCTGGATTCACCAGGTCTGTGGTGCCTATGGCTGAGAAGCCTCTAGACAGGACCTGGAGAATTTACAAGCACCCCACCTATCCCTTGAAGCTAAAGCTGCATCGGAACCCTGAAAATGAAGTTCACCCTGATACTATGACACCTGCTACTTCATCTGTACCCAAAGAATACTGAAAATCTCCATGCACCTTGGAACTTAACCTGGACCTTGACTAACCCTGAGATTAGGAAAACCTTAAGGTTGGCCACTGAAGTTCATCCCCTAGACACATGGTACCCCCAGCTAGCTTTCAACCTATGTGCTTTAGCAAAAGACTCTTGGGAGAACCTTTTCAATAATATTTTTAAGAGTGTGCATTTGGGTGTGTCTGTGTGTCTGTGCTTATATATGCATGTGAGTGCTGGAACCTATGGAGACCAGAAGAGGAGATCAGATATAATGGAGCCAGAATTATGTGCAGCTATAATACACTGATGTGAGCACTGGAAACTGAATTATGCCCCTTTTATGAGCAGTATACTGTCTTAATGGTTAAGCCATTTTCGTTTCACATTTCTGGGTAAACATTGAAAACTTTGCATTATTTAGAATTTTATAAAAAATATTAAATTATGTATCAGAAATAGGATATGTGAAGAATTTTATTTTTTATTGAAAATAGATTTTTGTCTCATGTAATACATCCAGGTGTCAGTTTTCTTTCTTTTCACTCTTTCCAAGTCTATCCCAAACCTCCCTTCTCTCCCAGATCATAAACTAAATGACAAGTTTGACAGGATGTTGGATGATGGAATAAGAAGATCAAGTTTCCTTCCATATAAAATTGTTTTAAGGACAAATTAAAACAAAACAAACTATTTAGAGCAAAATTCTTCATTTCTAAGAAATGTCAAGTTTGATATTTTATATATATGACAGTGAAGAGATTTACTTATATTTGAATTTTTCTCTTCAACAGGTGACAAACACAACTTTGTTTAAACTTGTTTTGGATATTTTTAATCCTATGGTTAAGGGACAAACACTACATAATCCTGATACAAGTCTCAAACATGTCGTGGAATATAAATATCTGTTTCATCCTCTGTAGCAGATGGTCAATCAAGTCCCATGTATTTCATATGCCAGAAAACTTAATTTTCTCAACATTTTCCAGAGGGAAGTTTTATTGTTAGTATAAGTAGTTAATCTTGTTACATCTTCTATTTTTTCAGTACTTATTAAACATTTTTACTTTCAAAATCAAAAAGTAATTTATAATATATTTCCAATATTTAAATTATATGATTTAGTATTTGATATATTTTAAAAAGTCACTTATAAACATGCAATTATGGGCCGGGCGTGGTGGCGCACGCCTTTAATCCCAACACTCGGGAGGCAGAGGCAGGCGGATCTCTGTGAGTTCGAGACCAGCCTGGTCTACAAGAGCTAGTTCCAGGACAGGCTCCAAAACCACAGAGAAACCCTGTCTCGAAAAAACCAAAAAAAAAAACAAAAACAAAAAACAAAAAAAATAAACATGCAATTATATGTCTAACTAGTTAATTTGGGATGCATGTGTGTACATGCATGTGTGTGTGTGTGGTGATTTGACTGAGCAATATTTTTACATGCTCATGCTGAACGGTTAGTTCCCAGTTGATGTTGCTGTTTGTAAAAGTTATGAAACCTTTAGAAGGCTGAGCCTTGCTGGAGCAAGTATGTCACAAGAGGTAAAATTTGAAGATGAATGGCTTCATGTTACTTTCCATAAACTCTGCTTCCTGCGTGTGAGGGAACATAGGATCTCTCAGCTTCCTGTGTCTGTCTCATTCCTGGC
This sequence comes from Chionomys nivalis, assembly GCF_950005125.1. Taxonomy (NCBI): domain Eukaryota; kingdom Metazoa; phylum Chordata; class Mammalia; order Rodentia; family Cricetidae; genus Chionomys; species Chionomys nivalis. The sequence continues at coordinate 26,620,982 of NC_080105.1, forward strand.
ACGTAATGCCTCACCTCCCCACTGTCTCTGAATACATATGTCTCTGTATAAACATTTTTATAAACAGCTTTAGTCAAAGCATTTAATCCCAGAACGAAAGAGCAACTAATACAGTCCATATTCACGATGTGTGTATGGACGTATGTGTCATGGCATTCGTATATAGTTCTGAGCAAGTCTTTGTGATTTCGTTGTTTCCTTTCACCTTTACATGGTTTTCAGGGATCAAACTCACGTCGACTTCACCTGCTCACTCATCTTAGAGGCTAAATGATAAAATTGATTGTCAATTTGAATCAAGAAGCATCTAGGTCATTCAAGAGACATATTTTTGCATCTATGTGGACTTCCTTGAGATTCCTTGATAATAAAATACAGTAATGTTGAAAGGAAACAACAAAGTTTATTGATATATTGTACAAAATAGTTATCCTAAAAGATGTTCTAATAAGTGTCAATGATAGCTTTATTCTCAAATTCATCTTAAGCCAAGATTCAGAATTGACACAACATTGACTTGCTATTTTCGTGTAATTGAACTGTACTGTCTTCATGGGACATCTGTAATTATCTAGGAACATGTGGCACTTTGAATAGTCACAAATATTTTCATTGAGATTTTAATAATTAACTGATTAATAAGTAGATTTTTGGGGTATGTCCTTTGGCTTAGGGACATTGAAAAATTCAAAAAATGCCAAAGGCATTAAAAATACCCATGGCCTTGCTTTTAGACCCTCCATTGAATTAATGATCTGGGATTTCAGTCATAATGGACATAATAAGGCTAATTTGATTTTATAATGCTTAACCAGAATCTGGTCGATGTACAGAGAGAATGCATGGAAAGTAGCAAGAGCTTTGATGCAACACCACAATCATGCTCTATTTCCCAAGCGGGTCTATGTCATTAGAGTAAAAGGAAAAAGGAAACTAATTGGTTCTCTCTGCAGACTATTTGCTTGTTTTCTCTGAACCAAAGGTAAATAACAAAAATGACTTTTCAACACTTTGCCTGTACACTGCATTTTTTAAAAATCCCTCAAAGTACCATCCAATTTTCTCCCAAGCTAATCTCTTTTCACATTTTTGTTTGTTTGATTTTCCAATATTTCCCTACCAGGCATTTACCCAGAACTTTTGTTATGAATTAATAGCTGTTTTCTCAAAGAGAAAGTATGTCTAACAAAGCATATTTTCATATTCAAGCACTAAAGAACTAAACCCAACCTGTTCCATGTCAGAGCCCATAAAATGAAGTTCCACACTCTGTCAATGACACTCAAAAAAGTCATGCTATTATAACATCCATCTCTAATTGCAAACTTTTTAACAGGACCCAATCTTTCAAAGAGGACCATGATAGCTCCTTTGGCTTCCTTTAAATCTCAGATGAATCTGTAGCAATAAATTATGACGGGTCTCCTTAATGTGCTTGAAATCAAATCCAGATAAGTGAAGGTTCTAAGTATCTAATGACAATAGAGCAAACTACCTAGAAGATCCAGATAGTAACATCCATCTTTTCATTCTGAAACCCAGATTCTTGAGAACAGCTAGCTACTTTTCAGTTCTACGGGGAAAAACTCCATTTGTATTGCTGGTAGCTATGCTGTGAATGAGAATTATCAGTGCTCTTTAGAGTACTGAGTCTTTTTGTTAGTTTGTTTGCATGCTTGCAAATCATCTTTATTCTGACATAATGAAAGACACTAGAAGATTTCCTGAATTGTACCTTTAGTTTCCCAGTGGAAATGATAAGATAGAAAGGAAATTTATATTATTGCAAACCAAATTAATACAGAGAATTTTCTCTGCACTCAAGTATACACAGGGCTTCTGGTTGCTGCAGATGAAGTTATATAAAAAGACATTTTAATGTCCCCATGTGAAACAGTGTGAGTTCAGTGATAAGGATATGAATAATGAAAGAGTTGAAGACAGAAGTATAATTTCTGAATATTGAGTTTTTTTAAGTATAAGCCAACTACTTAAATGATGCTAATATATTAAAAACAGTGTATTTTTAATTTAGTCTTCTGTCATATAATATATCCCTCCCAGTTTCCCCTCCCTCCATTCTTCTGATCTACCCTCACCTTCCCTCTTCCCCAGATCCACTCCTCCATTTCCCTTCAGAAAATAGCTAGACTTCTAAGGATGTGAACCTAACACAGCGTAAGGATATTTAATAAAAACGGATACAAACTCACATATCCGAATTGGCTGAGGCAATCCAGTAGGAGAAAAGGGTTCCCAATTATAGACAAAAGAATCAGAGACATGCTCATTCCCACTCTTAGGAAATCTTCGAAAACATTAGGCTAACAACCCATATCATATGCATAGGACCATTTACAGAAAAGTAGTTAGATAAAATTATTCTCTGAAAGATCTGAAATTGTAAAAATTAAATAAGACAAATAGCTTACCATTTTTTTGAGATTTTATTTGAGATCATAGTTTAATAGTCTCTTCACAAACATAATTGATATTGTTATTAATATTTTAATTGAATGGCATTATTTAAAATCTGCATTTTTCAAAATTTTTGAAACTTTATTCTGTGTTTATGTTTGTGACATGTTGTGTATAGGAAGGTCAGAGAGCAGGATTCTCTGGGGTTTATGCATATTTTCTCTTGGTTTTTGAGGCATCATCTTTTTTACTTCTATCTCTGAACTTTACCCGCTTCGCTAGATGACTAGGGAGCTTCTGCCAATCACCATCTCCTGTTCTGATCGTTCAGTGGAAGTGGGAACTAAGTGACTCCCTTCCAGTTCTTTTCTTAATTCCATCCTTGCCCAATGCTGTATACACACACACACACACACACACACACACACACACACACATCAAACAAACAAGCAATCACAAACATAAATTAAAAGAATTAAAAGTACTAAAGAAAATTTAAATTAGTAAAAGGAAATTGTGTAGGTATATGAACAGGAGAACAGAGTGAGGAAATCAGGATAATGTTTCTTTTAAAAAATAAATCTTAATGAGAATAATTAATAACATAGACTCTCTTTCAGACTTTGTCGTGTCATTTCCCTGAGTAAGGAAGCCAAAGATTTATAGAAGTGGTAGTTTGTATAACCATTGTTCTGACAAATACAAAATGAAGACAAGGCTTTATAACTCTGAGCAGAAAAAAGAGAGTGTTCTGTGATGATTGTGTGTACATATATCTGCAATCTCATCTTTCCCTTATCAACTATAGAAGATATAAAGCCAGCAAGAGACCTCTGTCTGTGATAGTAAACCAACAAGGTGACCTCTCATCTGGTAATTCATTTTCACTACTACCCGAAAAAGACCTATTTCATCATAAAACACAAATTATGCAGTTCAATGCTTAAACAAGAAATGAAAATGATATTGTTTAAAAAAAACTGTCAATACTTTTGAACACCCAACATTCTGGGCCTCCTTCTTCTATTTGGTAAAATGATATTACCAGGAAGGTGCGATTTCTATCAAATGAGTTAGACAGACTTTTATTGTTGTGGGTAAATCACAAAACAACTTAATGGGAGTATTTTTTGATGTTACTGTTTGTGATTTCAGACTTTTTAGCTAATGAAGTTTGATTTGCTCCCACTGAAAATCATGTTAGGCTGTGGCTAGCAGAGTGGAAAATCTATGGTTGTACCAGGAAACAGACAGGAGGTGGTTACGTTTTCATTAGCTCCTTCAAGAACACGCTTCCATTGATTAAACTTCTAACAAATATGCTTTAATTTTTTAAAATCTTTTTATAATGACACTGGCTGGTACCTCACCACTTAGTATGTTACTGTTTGAGAGACATTTAGGATCCAAACCTACTAATGCAATACTTTAAATTGAACAATCTCCAGATTAACAATAGTAACAAATGATCATTAGTAAATAAATAAAATTTTGACAAATATTTAACCCAACAGTCAGAATTTGAGACTATAACGATTTTATTACTTCATTTTAATGATTCAGAAGGAAAAAAATCAACGGTTTCAGTCTAATGGCTAGGTACAGTTGTCTTCACATTATAAAGTAAATTCTGCTTATTCTATTATTATAAAAGAACAAAAAGGAGATTAAAACATCCTTCTGCTTTTCTTAGAGCACAATGTTTTACTGTCCTGAGATTCATTATCATGAACAAATAAGAGAAGGTCATATATATATCCCACCCCTGATACACTAAAATTCACTTTGCCATAAGGATGTTGGATTAAAAATTACATTTATTTAATCTTAGTTTAAGTTTGTAAAAGATGTTGGGTACATATGTGTCATTAAAGAAAAGACACAGGTTCTAGGAATACTATAGAGAAAAATGACATGAAACTGCTTGTACAAGAGGTAGTCATTCTTATTAAGTTTCACAGTTCTGGTTCTTTTGAGAGTTAATTAAAGAGCTGTACTTTTGTACTTTAGTCTTTCATTCTTTAAACTATGTGTTAGAATAAGATTGACAATCACTAAATTACTGGATTGTGAACATAATCAAAAAATGTGCTATTTGAAGCTAAGCGTGCTGCTACACGGTTGTAATCAAAGCACTGGAGTGGGAGAGGGAGAAGGATCAGAAGGTTATTGTCATCCTGGGCAATGAAAGAACTTGTCTGAAAATAAATAAATGAAAAAAAATCTGTACTTTTGGGATGAATGTAAAATGTGTTCCTCACAAATGAGAGAATTTGATAATTGTTACTATGCTGAATTTTATGTTGCTATCACTAAAAAAATCACTGTAAACACCACATCTATTATGCACTTATTAACACACACAACACACATACACACATATGGCATTATAAAAGTCAGAAAAACTGACTTTCACTTTCCCTTTGAAAATTAATTATCAATGTGATATGGCTTATGTTGGATTCCACGTGAAAATGATTTTAACAGTTATAATCTACATAATCAAATATCTTGTAATCTATTATTATTTATTAACACACACAACACACATACACACATATGGCATTATAGAAGTCAGAAAAACTGACTTTCACTTTCTCTTTGAAAATTAATTATCAATGTGATATGGCTTATGTTGGATTCCACGTAAAAATGATTTTAACAGTTATAATCTACATAATCAAATATCTTGTAATCTATCATCACTATGTATTAGTTAAATACACGGCTGAGGATTCTGACATCCAACACCAGCTTTATCAACACGTTCATTGACTTCTTCATTTAACACATGTAAGTTAACATAGAGTATCTACTTACCCTCGTTTTGATTTGGGTGAATTGATCCCAGGGAATCAATCAGAGTAAGCAAAAAATAGATATATAAAAGAATAATAAGAACCCATGTGAAGACCTAGTCAGTAATGTTCTTGCTTTCCAATCATGGACCTGAGTAAGACCTCCAAAATAACAAAATAACAAAATACCTTTGTTATTCTATTTCTAAGGAGACAATTTATGATTTTCAGAGGTTAATAAAAATGATACAGTGAGAATATTCTGTATAAATTACTTAAAGTGCCACAGAATGAAAATGGAAGTTTTAGTTTTGTTCTTATTATTGACAGAGTAATAAGTCGATATAAGTGGCAATGGATTAAAAAAGAAATTTGAAAAAAGGCACATACTGACGAATTAATTTTACTTCCTGTATTTTTTAGAACATACACATCACAGAATTTAGAATATTATAAATAATTCTTTTATAATTAAGCTTAGGTATCATATCATGTTTAAAATACATATATATTTACATTATCTATTAAATTAGATTATTGAGTTTAATTTAAATGAAAAGCAACATATAGTCTGATAATTATGGATTACTTCTCGGAGCTAAATGGGACAATTATTTCATTGTGCCTTAAACTAATACAATTCCTCTGTCAAAACCCCTCATTCCTATGATATATGGATGCTGTTTTGACACAAACAAGAACTTAAGGCAATGCTAACTCTCAGAAATTCCTATAATGTGGCTGTCCTGATAACAATAAATAGTTATTTAACTTGGAGAATACCTTAAAATTTACACTTACAATTGTTTATTTTATTGGTTGAAAGACTAGTCACTCAGAAAGTTAAGACAATGAGGCCAAATACACAACTTCTGGTCTTCACAGAGAGGTTTGGTGTATGTGTGTTTTAATTATCAGTTCAGAACATACATTGAAAACTGTGCTTCACATTTACTATGTAATGGTACCTTACTATTGTAAATTGTTTTCTTTTACTTGAAAGTGTAACATTATGCTTTAACAGTTATGTTCAGTTTCCCTCAATAAAAAGAGAGAACAAAAATATGGGATCATGCAGTGTCTTTGCTTTCCAAGAAATATCAGTAGTAAAGTGAGATAAGGAAGAGAAGAAACCAGCGTGACTGTGGTACCTTATCAAGTGCTTTGCATGGTCAAGAAACTGAAACATCTCCAGAAACAACACATACTAAGTATGAGTTTCCTCATCTTTCTTAGAGACCAGGAAACTTTTACAGTCCTCTGATTCTCCAGTGCTGGTTGCCCCTGGATGAGAACCACTTTCTCATATGCTTGATTTCAGTCTTTTCCAGACTGCCTCCCCAAAAGAGGAAACAAAACCAAGAAGTTGAATATCAGATATGAATGTTCTATAGACAAGGCTGGAATTAATAGATAGTACAGAGGCAGCAATGCTTGGCTATTTTTATCATTCATTGTGTTCAAAATTTTGAGAAAATATTTCCCCAGTTAGGTTTAGTTGTTTTTATAACCTGGACAGTAAAATCACCATTGTGCTAAACATGGGTATAACTGTTTTTATGCCATAGCCCTCAAATTATTATATTTATTGCTTTGCCAGTCCTACGAGAAAACAAGTTTTTTTCCTAATACAAACTCGCAGTGACCATTCATTTCTACTTTTACATGAAATTCTTTCTCTGGATTCAGTGCCTTGTCTAGCAATGGAAATGCCCACGTTTCCTCTTCTCTCTTTCCCTTTTCTCTCCCCTCTTATTCAATTTTATCATAATATGTACTTCTATTCTCAAGTTTCCATTAAAGCTTCTTAAACCATCTGTTTTGTACTGCTATTACTTCAACAATGGATTTACAGAGTATGTTGAAATATCTTGTATGTTGTTACCTTTGACTAATTCTATTGGATGCATGAATGATCATAAAGTTAGAGAAAAATATGTAAAAGTCATTATTCAATTTTAATAGATAACTTATTTAACAACAGATATTGAAAGAATTAAACATCCTGAACTAATTCTTCTATTGTGCTCTCTTTGCCCTTATTCTATTAAATTAGTGAATCTCTCAGATCTAATGATGTTTTCATGGTCACTATATGCCATTGTTTAAATTGTATCCTGTGTGATCATTATATCAAACAATCTTCTCATTGTTATTTTCTTCAAAGTGTCTTCTTTTCCAATTTAAATAAATGATTTTTAATTTAATAAATAAATCTTATTATGAGCAACATTGATTTTCCAGGAACAGGAAAAGAGAGGGAAATCTAGAAAGACAATAATTATAGATGATTATAAAGATCGATAGATGATTGGGTTCACCTTCTTAATTAGCTTCTCTAGGATCAGGCATAATAGGCTCAACGTCCCCTATTCATGGCTAGAAAGCAAATATGAGTGAGTACTGGCTTTGTGGGAGCCTAGGCAGTTTGGATGCTCACCTTACTAGACCTGGATGGAGCTGGGTGGTCTTTGGACTTCCCACAGGACAGGGAACCCAGATTACTCTTAGGGATGATGAGGGAGGGGGACTTGATGGGGGAGGAAAATGGGAGGTGGTGGCGGGGAGAAGGCAGAAATCTTTAATAAATAAATAAATAAATAAAATCCCTGCAGGAAGCTGGGAGGGGGTCCTGAACCTGAGAAAGGACATACCAGGGAACCAACCCGGCTGCGAAAGGAGGCAGGGCTGCTGGAGAAGCCATTGGGAGGCAGGAGCTAACATGCCACCTGTCCTTAGGATGAGTGAGAACCCCCCTTTCTAGGCTGCCTGCTACTCTTTATTTATTAAAATGCTCAGATGCTGAAAAAAAAAAGATTGATAGATGATAAAAAGATAGATAGATAGATAGATAGATGATAGATAGATAGATAGATAGATAGATAGATAGATGATAGACAGACAGACAGACAAACAGACAGACAGACAGACAGATAGATGATAGACAGATAGACAGATAGACAGATAGACAGACAGACAGACAGACAGACAGATAGATAGATAGATAGATAGATAGATAAAGATAGCTGTGTTTTGTGTGTGCATATTTGTGTGTGAGACAGACAGAAAGAGAGAGAGAAAAAACACAAGTTGAAGATTTGATGATGTGATTTAAACTGGTCAGCTCTTGATGATGCAATCATCATCTGGTTTCGTAAATTTAACTTTACTGGAAAGCAATGACTCATGCTTGGGCTTCGTTACCAGTTGTTTCAGCCCTGGAACAGAGACCACTGATTTACAAAGTCCGTTTCTTGCACGCTTCTTTACAGGAAAGGGCTTGGAACCCTTCATTCAGAACAAATGTTTTCTGGCATGATGCAAGAGTCTTTCATTAAAAACAGTAACAATTAATCTTCTGTTGCCTGTGGTTGGTTCAGAATCTAACTAAGCCCCTCTCTCTGTTCTCACCTCTGCTCCTTATAGCCTCAGCTCAGATTTCTCCTCTGATTTCCTCCAAGTTGTGAATGAACTGATTTTAAAGATTCAGGAACCAAAGCTTCTATCTTGCCGTGACTTAGTACCCCACACTTTCTTCTTACTTATATTGGATTATATATATCAACTATATTTTCTTTTGTTTGGTCTTCACACATGTTCTTCTCAGGGTATAACTTTAGGTTGAATTTTATACATCAAAAGAGAAAAGCATTTTTAAGACTTTAATAAATTTAATATATTTTAACCTGTAAATTCTGACAATAGTTTATTTCTAAATATTTTTCTGTAACAATATGTTACTATGAATGCATCTTTATCTCTTAATCAAACTCTTAATATTTAAAAGGCAAGACAACCATTTATAGAAACAATCCTTATTTTCTGATGAGAGTTCCTGAATTTCTATATAACACAATAACATAGCATTCTTATCACTTTCTAATGTAACTGGAAGATACTGTCTGTACAAAGAAAATAATCTTAACATGTATTTATGAAAATAACAGATCAGTATGTGAATTTTCCAATATTGTTATAGTATTTAATATTTTCCAAAATATCCCCAAAGTGAAGTATTTTAAATTATTGTTAATGAATGAAAAGGGAAAAGTAAATTTTCTTCTTATAATGATTAACTGCATATTTTCTGCATTTATATAACAGGTAGTGTCAGAAATACTAAATTATCATATGGGTGACTTAAAAACCTTCTTTGTTAAAATTTTTAAATAAAATTTGAAAATGTGAGTTTTTAAGAACATTGTTAAGATATATGCTTCCCTGCTCCCATATGAGATAAAACCGGACTCTCTGAACATGGCGGACAATGAGGGCTGATGGGAAGCCAAGGAAGGACAATGGCACTGGGTTTTGATCCTACTTCATGTTCTGCCTTTGTGGGAGCCTAGCCAGTTTGGATGCTCACCTTCCTAGACCTGCATGGGGGTGGGGAGGACCTTGGACTTTCCACAGTGCAGGGAACCCTGACTGCTCTTCGGACTGGAGAGGGAGGTGGAGAGGAGTGGGAGGAGGGAGAAAGAAGGGGGAGGAAGGGGAGGGAAATGGGAGGCTGAGAGGCGGCGGAAATTTTCTTTTTTCAATAAAAAAAAGAACATTGTTAAAACTGCATCTTTTAGTAACCAGAGATAAATTAATTACTTGAAATTAAACAATCAAAATCAGAGCAAAACAGTATTTTCCAGGATACAAAAAATGGCAGAAGGAAACATGAGGTGATCCCGAAAGTTCAACCACAACTGTCCAGAAAAGACTTCACATCAAACCAGGTGATAGTAAAGTATCTTCTTGCAATATAGTAAGATTAAAAATTTCTAAGACAGGAGAGAGAACATGAACAAGGAAGTCAGGACCATGAGGGGTGCACCCAACCACTGAGACAGGGGGGCCGATCTATTGGGAGCTCACCAAGGCCAGCTGGACTGCTACTGAAAAAAACATGGGATAAAACCGGACTCTCTGAATGTGGTGGACAATGAGAGCTGACGAGAGGCCAAGGAGAATGGCACAGGAACTTTCATCTGGCGATGGATCGAGAGAGAGACAGAGACCCAATTTGGATCAACCGTCTGAGCTCTTAAGGTCCAAATGAGGAGCAGAAGGAGGGAGAACATGAGCAAGGAAATCAGGACCACGAGGCGTGCACCCACCCACTGTGACAGTGGAACTGATCTATTGGGAGCTCTCCAAGGCCAGCTGGACTGGGACTGAATAAGCATGGGTTGAAACTGGACTCTCTGAACAAGGCGGACAATGAAGGCTGATGAGAAGCCAAGGACAATGGCACTAGGTTTCGATCCTAATACATGAACTGGCTTTGTGGGAGCGTAGCCTGTTTGGATGCTCACCTTCCTGGACCTAGATAGAAGTGGGAGGACCTTGGTCTTCCTGTAGAGCAGGGAATTTGGACTGCTCTTCAATATCGAGAAGGAGGGGGAGTGGACTAGGGGGAGGAGAAGTGGAGTGGGGATAGGGGGAGGGGAGCGGGGGGAGGGGGCAATATGTGGGAGGAGGGGGAGGGAAATGGGAAACGGGGAGCAGTTGGAAATTTTAAGTAAAAAAGAATTAAAAAAAAGAAAAAAAAGAATAAAATCTAAAAAGAAGTAGACTAAAGAAAATGGATATGATCAATATGTAATGTTAAATTGAATTAGTCAAGATACTACTTATAATTTCCTCAAGAAAATATTTTAAAAATAAAGACATAACATTTACTTTGACATGATATTTCATCATCATTCATACCAGGATACAGATGATTCAAAAGATTATAGATGTGTGGAAAAGAAAATATTTCTTTTCTACTAAAAATATGTAGAAAAACTCAGCACACATACGTACAAACACACACACACACCAAACTGGTCTGAAATATTCAAATGCCTACAGGGTTGCTGCAAGTTAATCCTGCTTTGGTGGGAAGAGACCTGTTTTGCACCAAAACAGACTACTCTGTCTATAAAAGTACCTCCTGGAGAGCAGAGCTTCTTCATTCAGCTTACTCTTTTTGAGACAAAACAGTATATTGAACATGCATGTGAATTCATTTTATTTGCTTTAAGATACTTTATATTAAAGAGAAAACAGTGGAACAAAATGTTTCCATTTAGATGTGAAAAACCAAAAATGTGTTTGTTACTCTGAACTAAAGATTTGCCAGTTTTTTTTTTTTTCATCAAAAACAAAAGAAGGGAAAACTTGTTTTATCATTATCTTCCAAATAATTACAGAAAATGTTTTTTTTTTACATTTTATATATTCCAATCTTCTTCTTTTGATCTCGTTGACAAATGTTTTCTTTTAACGTCAGAATGTGTAATTGGTTGTTACAGGCTAAATTTATTTATTATAGTATTAGGCAAAATTTTATGCAAGATTAATTGTAGTTATTGTCATCAAATATCATCTATGGTGACTCCCAGAGCTGGCTTCAAAACTTAATAAAGATAGTGTTCTATTCTTTGGTTATGATTAACTAAGAACAAATTCATCAAGAGCACTATGGGAACATATTAAGAGTACAAGAAATGTATATGCACACACATGCTCATGCACACGCACACACACACACACAGCACAGGCAGCCAGCCTTGAGGCTTTAGCTTCAGGGCCAGGAGGCAAGAACCCCAAGCACCAGCAGCAACCAACTGAAGATCAGGCCCAGGCAGCCAAGGGTGTACACGAGCACCAGTTGCAAAAAGCTGTGGCCACTGCTTAACTGCTAATAATTAGTACCATAAACTTGTTTGTGCTGTTCATATACTTCTAGATTTGGGACCATTCACTGGAGCACAATGGACAAATGACAAGCAAAACCCTGCAGGAAAACTGACTCTCTCCATCCCCAAACCCATCTATTGTCCATAGACTCTCAGGAAGGGGGACTCAGGTGCTCCTTTCTATTCCATGAGAGAACATTGACTGGCTTGATCTAGGGCAGGCATCCAAATCAGTTGAGATTTCATGCCTGCATGAGTCTGGTCATTCCAGAAAACATGTTTGATACTGGAAACATGCAAATACCTAGCTCTTACAATGTTTTCAACCCTTCTTCCAAGATGGTTGCTGAACCTTAAGGTACATTATTAAGGATACACTTTGTTTAAAGGTAAGATTAGTCACTTAATTTTTGGATACTAAACATACATTAAAACCACACAGATTACTTATTTAGCTTCACGCCATTTTCACAGTTTTCATGGCAACGAATATTTAAAATGGACCAGGAAATCTACATCTGCCTTTTATTTCAGGCTTCTGTGGTGTTTATGTCAGGATGCTGAGGATTGTACCCAGGACCTACAGGTTCAGTACACTACTAAATTCCAATAGTTACCCTAGCACCATACTTTTAAAAAAACATTAAAGCTTTAATTTTCAAAAAGGGTACCGGTAAGATTACATTGAAAAAACAAAAAGTGAAGTGAAATGTAATTTCAACATTGAACAAATTAGTCAAAACAAAATAAATGAAGAAGTAAGAATGCTCTCGTAAACACCATGAGAATGAACTGGAATGACAGTCAGAGTCAACAATGTAGGCCCACTCTCCGTGATTCCTAATTCAGACTTGTGGTCTTTAAAGAATGACTACACAGTATTGGGGAATTTCTGAAAGAAAACTTTTTTGATCTATCATATTGAGAAAAATGACAACTTGCATTTGTACCAAATTAATTAATAAAGAATACTCCACAAAGAAACTATTGGAATAAAATAACTATTATTAGAGACATAATTGTAAGCCATGCTTGTTCTTACAAATTGATTAATTTTAAAAAGCAGAATTTAAAGTTTTGTATCTGTTCTTTTTCATATTGTTCTCTTTGGAGTATCTAAAAATTGAACATCAAGGAAAATAGAACATCAGAAACAGAGGAAAAGAGAACCACATTAGTATATTTAGATTCTTGAACAATTTCACATTAATTAACAAGTGAATTTGGAAAGAAGCCTGAACAGAGATCATTTTCCTTTTCTTGTTAGATTTTGAATGATCTGACTTCACACAGGCATGCTTACCATTTCATATTCCTCGTGTATTCATTCTGATGTCTTTTTCTTAGCCTGACCTCTAAGTCATAAATTCACCCAAATAGTTTAAATTGTTTTATTTCTCTCAGTAATAGAGATTATTTTAGAATTAATTAGAATTATCCTCATTTTTATAGTATAATTGTTAGTAAAATTCCACAAGAGTTTGATTGACATGCTGTCCCTTGGGATTAACCTTCAGAGGCCAGTTTCATAAATTAGAATAAATGTAATTCAGAGTTGATTTTTATATTAAATTTGTTTTCATTTTTTGGAGGCAGGATTTCTTTTAGCCAAGGCTGGCCTCAAGCTCAAAATATAACAGAGCATAATTCTCAACTCATGGTGCTATTGCCTCCCCTCACAAGCACTGGGATTATATCTGTGGTCAGTCATCAACTCATAATTGTGAATTAGTGAGATGCATAGGTTTGTGACGGTGGTGGAGCACATCTCTAATCCAAGCACTTGGGACAGAGAGGTTGGCAGATCACTGTGTGTTTGAGGACAGCCTGATCTACAAGAACTAGTGCCAGGATAGGCTCCAAAGCTACAGAGAAGTCTTGCCTCAACCCCCACCTCCCAAGAAAAAAAAAAGAACCTTCATTTTATAGTAGAAAGTAACAAAGACTCATGTATTGTGTGTTCACATGTGATAGTGTTCATAGAAACATTTTAAATACTCAGTATTTAGTCAAATTAGTTTCTATTTGGATTTATTGCACAGTTTTTCTTTTTTAAAGAAAAGGCTATCTGACCACTCTATAAAGTTACATTGACTGTTATAAAGAATCATATTGTTGTAAATTGCATCATTACTTTACCTAGAGTTTGGCCACTTCTCACAAAAATTATACACTGAAAAAAATCAGATTTTATTTAATACTATAAAAGACAACAAGTTTGTCTAAAGATGGGAGATATAATTGAGTGATAACATATTTAATAACAGTTATTGTGTGTGACTTTTAAATATAGAAAAAATGAATGTTCTACCTTTCTATATTGAGACTGAGAAAAATCAGTATTATGTGTGTGTGGCTCTATGTCTGTGGGGGTATAGGTAATACTCAGATAAAATCTTAAAAGAAATCATCTGTGAGGAGATAGTATTAAATGATAAATATAATAACAATGATCTAGCTATTACTATTAGTAAAATATCTTCTGGGATGTAAAGGCAGCTCAACACAGTAAGGCAGGTGATGACTTCAATTTTATCTGGGACCAGAGTTCTAATCTGGAACTCAGATACTGGAAGGAAGAACTGAATCGACCTAGTTTCCCTCTGGTTTCCACATGTTTCTGTGGAACAGGTATTCACACACATGCACAGGAACACACATACACAGAAATAAAAATTTTTAAATAAAATATCTACCCATCAACAACAACCCAAAGAGTTGCAGTTATAATTATAAATATCTAATCCTTGGCAGTAAACCTAAGGATGGAATAAAACTAATACGTATAGAACATCAATTCTTGATGAAGAGTCATCTTATTGCTTTCTTTAAGTTCTCTTGTTAGAGATTACTACAAGCATTGCCACTTTCCATAACTAAACTCTGAAAAAAAAAAAACATGATATAAATGAGCCATAGAGAGACTGAACTCATGATAGCTTGTGAGAACTACTTCTCATGACTCTTAGGGCAACAAACCCCAGAAATAAACAATTCCTCTTTCTGTCATGCATGCCAATTACATGTTAAAAAAAAAAATAAGCACCCTTAGTTAGTAAACATTGCACTTGAAGAGATAATGAACTCAATACCCACAGAATAAAACTTAAGTGAAAAATAATGAGACGTCAGCCTGCTGAAAAGCAAGGGATCGGATGGAGTTTGCACTCTTAAATAGGAATGTCGCGGCAGAGCTTTGTGAGAACGTGAGACTTGGCCAAAGATCTGAAACAGGTGGAACAAGTTCCATGGACATCTGCCAGAAGTTTTAACCAGAGGGGGAAAAGGCTAGAGAAAGAAATCAGTGTCGAATGCAAATGATACATTGAAGGAACATCCAGGAAGGCTAGGCGACAGCAGTTAATGAAAGCTGTAGGCAATAGTGACTCTGCAGGATGTCATGGTCACTCTGACTTTGAATGTGAGCAAAGGGCAAGCCATTAGACTGGGAACGGAGACATGTTATGATCAGCACATATACCTTGCAATTTCTGAACTCTATTGAGAATTTAGTACAAGAAAGTCAAGTAAAGAAACACAGAGCACTGGTGGCAACTTTATCTGGGTTTCCTTTGCTTGCTGTTTCTCTCCATGATCGCGTAACACTGAAGTTCTCAGCCGCAAACACTGATCTTGCCTTTATTAACTCTCACTCTCTCCCTGACTTCATAGAGTGACTTCCATTTGTTGTCTTCTAATTGTGACTTCTTTCCTACATGCTAATTGTATTATACAATTTCCAGGTACTAACTTTAAAATTCTCAACTTCCTCCTTAATAATAGATCTCAAAATAAGAACCTTGTCTTTCTTCCATACATTGCCATATTGCCCTTTCTGTATTATTCCTGCATCCAAATGGAGAATCAAAGAAAGACAAAGCCCAAAGTACCTCCATAATCATGACAGCTCTTGAATTTTACTGTTAGAAACAGTCAGCCATCAGGAGTAGGGTGGCAGAATGAAAGATGGATGCAGGTTTGCTACAGTATGGTATCTGGGAATGTTTATCTGATTCATTTACACATTCAATGATCAGTTGTCACAGAAGACATATTGATCTATAAGTGATCTTCTTGCTTTGAACCAAACATTTATACAAGCAAGATAAGTGATTTCTTTAAGCCCTTTTTGAGTGAAGCCGTGTATTTATTTCAATGTTTTGGACATAGACAATCATTTCTGAAACTCTTTCAGTATTAAATTAATAAAGTATCAAAAGAAAGTGATTCTGTAGTCTGCACAGAAAATAAAGAGATGGTAAAATCTTCAGGAATATAGCATTTGAGATTTTGTGGGAGCAGGACCACAAGATAATTTTTAAGATTTCTGACATTTAATAAGCACTTTCAAAAGAAAATGAAAATGATTATTTTATAGTTATTATCAATATTGCTCTTATACTGGAAAGTAAATTAAAGAGGTAATAATATTGGTCTAGGTGATAAATTCTGTTCTAAATCATATTTGTATCGCTAGGGACTCCCATAAATTTAGACATTAGGAGATGTTAAATACAATTTTCTTTCTTTTTTTTTTTTTTTAAGAGAGCTGATTTTTGTGTCATGATTTTACAAACACAAAAGCCAGGATGATCAAAATACAACAAAGCATCACAGTATATTTTACTACAACCTCATTATGTCAGTAAAGTTTATTCTTCCTTTGACAGCTTGAAAATTGCTATTGGGAGTGCAAAGCTTATCCCAGTGATAAAGACTGGCTAGTGAAGTCTTACAAAGAAATACGAAATTTGACTGCTGGTTGCATTTGAATCCTGCTCGAAGGAAAGATCTCCCCAGAAAAGGTTGTGCCCTTGAAGTGTTTAGCAGGCTGTCCACTTAACCTAAAGGTCTATTCAAGCAGTTCAATCAAATTGTAAGCTGTCACAACACCATCCAAATACATTACAGAGGCCCTGTTAACAGCTAAAGGACTGTGTTCTAAGCATCAAATATTGGGTATAAAGCTGGCATCCAAGCCGCAGAGCTGAAATGAACTTCAGGTTATAAAGCATACATTTTCAAAGTGATTTTCAATTGCACTCACTCCAGAAATATAAACAGTGGTCCTATGAGACAGCAGTCTTAAGTTGGGAACAAGATCAGCAGTGATAATGTCATTTGGAAACACTGATAGAAATGCAAAATCTAGCCCTGTGCTGGCTCTGCCAAGCCCTCTCTGGAGAACATGTGTAGTAATTTGCTTTTGAAATTTTCTTTAAGTTGATTCAGAGGCAAACACTAAAGCGCTGTGAATCTTTGGTCTGTTTCACAGTGAAATCAATTGTTTGGAATTGGTTTGTAATAATCATTGAATTGTTGCTGATCTAAGGAAGTTCTTTGGGATATAGAACCAAGCTATGGTGAATTTTGTATAACAGTGATATTGAGGTCATCAATACCATCTGAAGGAAAACAATGAATTAAAACATAAAAAGAATATTATATTAACAGTAACTACAACTGCAATGTTAGCAACAAGAAAACAAACAATTAATATATATTTCAATATGTGTTTTGCCTTCATAACAAACTAAGGATAGTTTGACAAATTTATCTATTAAAAAATTAATAGATCTAATTAATTAGTCATTAGATTGATTCCTTCAAAATATCAGGTTATGTCTGAAAATCATATTTTATATTGTTTACTATTGCATTAAAAATAAAGGAAAATATTTCTAGATAAGAAGGCACTATGGTTGGGTGGCCCAGAAGTGTTTAGCCCCTAATACCTGGTAGAGAAAACCCTCATCACTAGTAATAAAAAATAAAATTTAGAATGAGAGTCTGGAACCAATGACTGCATGTACAGTTTGGTTAAAAACAAACAAACAACTTTCTAAAACTGCAGACTATGTTCTTATGGGGGAAGCAGTTTTAAAATCTAAGTCGTTCAAAGCAGTCTTATTTCTAATGAGTACCGTTAAAAGAAGTGCATTGTCATTTTAGACATGTAGTCTTCAATGAAGCCTCTTATTTGGACACGATAGTTACTTGCTGCGATGACAAATGTCCACAATCTTATTTACTCATATTTCTTTTTGGTAATGTTTATATAGTTTTAAATTTTATTTAAATATTAGTGCTAACACTTTCCCACCACTTTTGTCTCATTCCAAAGGAACAGGTTTTATTTGCTTTATATAGGTTATTGGTCAATCAACACTACATAAATGCTCTATTTATAAACCAGCATGCTGGGTGGGGAAGATGATGCATGCCTGTAAACTCAGCATGTGGAAGACAGAAGTAAGGAGATTGTGAGTCTGAAGTGTGCCTATGGCTACATAACGAGTTTCTATCTAAATGATGTTATCTCTAAATCTTCTACACAATTTAATTGAAAATGACAACTTAGTCAAGATGGACAGCAATGGCTTACACATTTAATCCCAGTGCTTGGGTGGGGCAGAGGCAGGCAGATTTTTGTGAGTTCAAAGCCAGCCTGGTCTATAAGAGATAGTTCCAGGAAAAAAAAAAAATGGTCATATAAGGTAAATTAGGTCTTCTTACCTGTAGTTTTGAAATATTTTTTCACTACTTTCTTTTGCTTTTTAAATTTCTTTTTACATTTCATCCACAGCTGTCCTTTCCCTCCAGCCCACAATCCTTCTGAGCACCCTCCCAAAACTCTTTCACTCCTCCCAACGGGTAAGGGCTCCAATGGGAAGTCAATAAAGTCTGTCACATTAAACTGGAGCAGGGTCAAGTTCCTACCCCTTGCTGTAAATCTGAGCATTGCCCATTGGGAATGACTTCCAACAAGATAGCTCATGCACCAGGGATACATACTGGGCCTACTGCCAAGTGCCCAACATAATAGTCCAAACCTCACATTGTCTTCCACATACGGAGAGCCTAGTTTCAGCCCATGGACGTTCCACAGTTGTCAGGCAACAGTTCATGAGTTTCCAAGACCTTAATTAAGCTGTCTCTGTAGATGTATCCATCATGATACATCATGATACTTGCTCATGTATTGACTCCTCCCTCTTTTCTATTGGATTCTCTGAGTTCTACCTGGTACTTGGTTGTGAATCTCTGCATCTGGTTCTGTCACTTTCTGAATGAAAGACCTATGATGACAGTTGGGGTATTCACCAATAGGATTATAGGAGAATGCCTGTTCAGGCTCCCTCTCCACTATTGCTTGGAGTCTTAGCTTGGGTCATTGGGAATTCTTGTAAATTTTCCTAGTACCGGTTTCTTCCTAACCCCATAGTGACTCTATCAATGTCTCTCTTTCCTTGCTCCCCCACTCCATCCCTCTCTGCTCTTGACCATCTAGTTCCCTCAAGTCTCATCTCCTATGCCCTCCCATTTACCACGCATTCCTTGCTCCCAGTTTACCTAGGAGATCTCATCTAATTTCTCATCCCCGGGCAATCCATCTGTTTCTCGTAGGGTCTTCATTGTTTCTTAGCTTCTCTGGAGCTGTAGATTGTAGTCTGGTTAGCCTTTGATTTACATCTAATATCCATTCATGAGTGAGTGCATACCATGTTTGTCTTCCTGAGAATAGGTTATCTCACTCAGAAAAGATTTTTTTTTCTGGTCCCATCTGTTTGACTGTAAACTTTGTGATGTTATTCTTTTCTATTTTTATTATACCCGAGTAATCCTCCATTGTGTAAATGTACATCTTAGTTACTAGCCTAGAAAAAGCAACTAAGTTTCTTACATTAGGTTTATTTATCTTCTGCAGACTTTTTGTAATAGTTTCATACTATAATCTTTAAAATGAATTAACTTGGACATTTCATAGACACAATGTCATGTTCAAATAATTTTGTGTGTTCCTTATCAATTAGTACAATTTCTATGTTATGTTTTGACTTATTGCAATAACATACCCTCTTATATGTCAGAATGAGAGGTACTGTTTTTCATTCCAAATCTGCCTAAGAAAACTTCAAGGTACTCAATATTAGGAATGCTTTTAGTTAAACTTTTTTGGAAATACTGCTTTGCTAAATGCCCTCTATTTCTCTTTTCCTGGGAGTGTCTTTCACAAATGGATATGGGAGTTTGTAAAAATTATTCCTCTATCTTCTCACATGACTGTATGCTTTTTTCATTAGCCTACTATATTAATGGATTTCATTATTTGCTTTTTAATTTTAAATCAATCCTACATAACTGGATATATTTTCCTATTTACTGTGGTATATGCTTATATCTGTATGCTTCTTGAATTGGCTTTGCTGATTTTTCAAAGATCTGAGTAAAAGAAGAGATAGTGATTCTGATTATTGTGTATTATCTTTGTCTAGTTTATTATTTCCATATCTTACTATTTCAGAATTTGGTTTGTTCCAATTGGTCACCATAACCTGATTATTTAGACATACTTGTTATATGTTAGTTCCAAAAATGATTGCATTCTTTTTCCTAAGTTTCATATGTGTTGAACCAGAGACCAAAAAGTGCCAAGTTTCTTTAACAAGGGCATGAGCGTAATGCCTGTATGAGTCCATAATTACTATTCTCTGCACTTATTCATTTTATTTCATATTAAAATCAATTTGGGGTACAATAATTACTTCTATTTTACTTAAAACACCCAATTTCTCCCAACCTATCTAATTTCAAAAATGTATTTGCTTATATTTCCTCATTTCCAATTTAACCTGAAATGATGACTTATCAGTTGAAGATTCTTCAACCACCTAATTATTTTATGTCATTTTTTCTTATCACATAGGTTTGTTACTATTCATAGCCAATTCTCAACTACATTTTATTCATAAATATTAAATGCCCCTAGCTTATTTCCTCTTTGAAATCTATACTTTAAAGAGAGTAAAGCATTTGCTAGCAATAAATTACAATATTCTTGCTACATGTAATCATAAAGATCTTTGCATACTGTTTCCAACTTGGGGTTCAGTGAGTTGTCTCTTCCTGCATACTTCCTGTAAGTTTTCCAGTCCTGTATCATGACCTATCTATAAATCAAAGCTATTATCCTCAGCTAGGAGGTACCACATAGTTCAAAACTTCGAAATGCTTGCATTAATAGAAATAAAACAAATAAAAATTTCATGAATATTAATCAGCCAAACATTCATTTATACATCTTTGTAGTCTTTATTAAGAAAAAGAAAAAATGTTTCTCATCCTGATATTCTCTAGGCAGTTTCATTAGAAGGACTTTGCCCTGATTGGGAATCCAATTGAAATAGTATATCTTTTTTCTTCTTTCTTTTTTCATCATATATTAAGTTCTGTTTGTTTCAAGTATTATTTTTAATGATATTATTTATTTATTTCTCCTCCTATTCCCTTTTTAATTTTTCTTTCTGGTTAATTTGTTAATATTATTTAGCCATTAAACCTCTTAAATCCCTTATTACATAAAGAGAGAGGTGTTCTCAGCACTTTTAACCTCATCTTTCAGCAAGGAGAATAGCTTGCATATGAAGCAAACATAATTGATGATGACCTGAGGCAAAAGAAGAACTTCACATATGACCTGCAGGTTACTAAAAAGGTTCTCTGGGTTTCCACAATCCTTAAAGTTAAACTTCTGTCCTTTGTGGCTCTATCTGAATCTCTTTGTGCTCTGACAAGTTGCACTGACAGGTAGTGGGGCCCATTCACTTGGCACTAAAAATCTCAAGGGTACTACTGCCTTTGAGATAGGCTGACCGTGATAATATGATGTAAATCTCTGATACTATATTCAAGTCTGCTAGTTATCTATAATTCATGCCCTGTGCATGTCAAGACTTGACCCCTTCAACAAAGTTTTATCGTTTAGTTATTCTTTCTTGAAAGCATTGCTACCATATATTCCATTAACCAACTTCAATATTTTTCAGTGTGTAAATGCACAAAACCTAAAAGTAAATTTGAATATGCATGTAGTATGACACACTGCCATGTAGTTTCACACACTGATATATTTAAATAAGAAATTTAAATTAGCTTGTTATTTATTTGCAGAAAGAAAAGTAGGAAGAATTATATATGTCTCTATCCTATGAGTAAGTCATAACTTACTGTTGCCTGTGTTTACTAATATAAACACTTTTGATAAAATACTACATGCACAGTACTTGGTAAAATAGAATGCACTCAGCATTTCTGCTTAAATCATGAGTTATTCTGGCAATATAAATAGAACTCAAGCTTAAATGAGAAACCTAGCTTCACATAAATAATAAACAATTCAGAAATACTTCTAAGAATAAAAATACAAAACTTAAATATTAAGTTTGAAAAATAATGATATTGATATTATAAATATCAAGCTTTTCAGCAATTATTTTGGCCTGTACACCCAACTGGTTGATTTTATCATACACAACAAACAAATGCAGACACATACATGGGTCTATTATCACCAAGGAACATGTCTCAAGAGAAGGCAGAGAACAACTTACTGTAGATGGTTTTCTCCTTACCATGTGCGTCCTGGTGATTTAATCAGGATTTCATTTTATGGTGACAAACAGTTACATTTATTGGTTTGACCGTTTTGCAACTCCTCTGTTTATACTTAAAGAAGCTTCCAAGCATGAATTATTATTAGATTTTTAAATAATTGTCAAATATTATTTTGATTATTTAACTGTAATTATTTTTAAAATGTTTTTATTATATATAATAGGAATAAGTAAAACAAAGTTTACCGACTTTTGAGGGAGGATGTCAGGATAAAAGATATGCCTTTGTGTTTCTCTGCCAAGTGTCTTTAGGTCAAAGCACACTTTTAGAATAGAAAACCACACCTTTAAAGCTTTCTTTATCAACTTTATGAGACAGGAAAAAAAATCATTCCTACTACCATAATACTTCAACTTAGCTACTCACAGTACAGTACCTTCAAAGACCACTTTGGAAAAGTCATGATGATGAAAAATTTACGAGTCAAAAGTAAAGCCAATTGTACAATCCAATATGTACTGTGTGTGCGTATGTGTGTAGATATATGTGTATGCTAACTGTTAGCTTATAAAACTGAAATTATTTATCACAGTGTAAATAATAACAATCAAAAGTTTACATTTACATGAAAAAATGCCTAAATGCCAAACGAATTATACTAAGAAAATCTATAGTTAATTTAAAAGGGTAGAATGATGCATGTGCATAAATTGTTTTTTTTTAAGCAACACAATCTAAAGTTGTTGCTTAAAGTTGAATTTTCTAATGTTTTTCAAGTGAAAACTTGTTCTATTAAATCAGTTGACATAGGTACAGGCAGAAAATACTTTCTTCTCTTAACAAACATACCAAAGCATAATCATTTATTGCACTGTTTGTTCTATACTTCTTAAGTCATATAGCCTTTCAGAATACAGTATTTTACCCCTGGTTGTTTTTGTTTATCATTATGTTTTCATTAACCTGTCAGAATCAGAGCAGAAGCTTTTATTCTCCACTGTGGAGCTGAAGATTCCACACTTGCCAGTTACCAAGCAGAGACTTAGATGTTCCAAGGTCCATATACAGATTAAAAGAAAACTGAAAAGAAATAAGTCAATGTGAATTTAGCACTCACAAATTAATGATTCAAAATAGCTAGAAAAAAATATGCTGTTTGTAAACAGATTCTCAAGACTTAATTTTGTGGAACAGCGTTTTAAATATAGTTTTATTTTTAATTGGCTATATGATTTTGGAAATTAATTCACAGCATGAGATATTATAGGTTTAAGATCTACCCTATTTGTGGTTAATCTCATTTCACACTTTGTCTAGACTATGTTATTTGGTTGCTTTGTTTGTTTGTTTTAAAATACCAGTTTGGAATTTAATGTGAAGACATTTTTTTTTTCGAAATGTCATCACAATATAAACCAGCCTTTCAATAAACCTGATACCATTCTAAAATATGTGTTTCCCACACCCAACCATTTGAAAATGTTTAAAACATGTAGTGAATTTTCTAGAAGCAGAAACAATTTTGCCTCTATAATTTCTTCTGATATGGAACCACAATATTGACTACTGGAACTCCTAGTTGGTTGGCCTACCCTAAATAGTTCAGACTGAATTCTTAAAATCTCTTAGTACATAAACAGGTAGAATGGTATATATGTATGTATGTAGGTAGATGGGTGGGTGGGTGGTGGTGGTTGAAGAAATGAATAGGTGGATAGGTGAGAGAGAGAGAGAGAGAGAGAGAGAGAGAGAGAGAGAGAGAGAGAGAGAGAGAGACAGGTAAGGAGAGATACACGATGGATGCTAGATAGAGATTTAGATAGATGATAGATAGGTGATGGATAGCTAAGTAGATACATAGATAGATTACATGAGTAACCTATGTATTCTCTCTACCAGCAGAAATATGATAAAATTTTATTATTTCTTACTAAAGATTCACATGGGTGTATCAAGATAATTTGTGTATAGCATTTATAGGCATAAAGAACTGAGTTCATATCCTACGTTAAAGCCAGGCATAGCAGCAAGTGCCTGCAATGTTACTGTTAGGGAGATAGAGGCAGGAAGATCTTTGGGGGTTTATGGTCTGTCAGTGACCTTAAATTAATTATCTCAAGAGTCAATAACAAATCTGTTATAAAAATGAAGGTAAAGAAATGATGATAAAAGATCCCAACATCAATCATTGGCCTACACATACTTGCCTTATACACATGTGTGCATGCCTATATATCTGAGGTTAAAAACACAAACATATATGTAATATGTACACTGACAAGGACAATCAGGAGTAGAAAATTTATTCAAGTCAAACTTTGTCTCTGTCAGTATACTGATCTCTAATGTTAGTTCATTTTTTAAAAACATCTTTTACATTGAGTGCTAATGAAATAGTAAGACCTCCCTGCTCTAACAAGCACTGTACCCCAAAGCCATATTGTACCATAGTGCACATTATTATCTATATCTTTCTCATTGGAGATACTTTTTCTTTAGTAATCAAACAGAGTCAAACATATCTCAATAACATGCATTAAGGAAGGACATGTTTGCTGAGGACATAGGTAGGTATTTTTAATAGGGACTTTCTGGCACACATTCTCACATTTACTGATTTCCTACATATGTGACTTTTGGCTACTTTGGACACTGATTTTGTGCATACACAGCCTTCTAGGAAACCTTGACTTGCTCACCAAGGCATTTCACCTTGGTGACACTGTAATTGAGTCTTCAGTAGGCCATCCCATTGGACTATTATGCTGTCAATAGTGGAGAATATGACCAGACCTGGAAACAGCAATAACATACTGCACTTCCTTTGCTATGGTGCAATTTCCTTAGCTAGAAGAGATGTTAAGTAATTTACCAGTTGCCATAGAGAAGTCAATCAGTAAGTTCTCAGATCACAGTTAGGGTAGGAGCATTATGTATAACAAAGCAAAATTACATCCCAAATAAGGCGCTATATCAATAAGACCAAAACACTTCCTCAATTACAATGAAAATGTTTTAATGTAAATCAACAGGCCACAATGTAGCTGCCTTATCAAATTTGTGTCTGGTGTCATAAGTACAGACCCATTATTTACCTCCGTGTCTTGAGTATCAGTCTCTACTGGTGGGCCTGTATGGAGATCCTTTACTATGTGACAGAACACATCAGTTGTCAAAGTTAGGTCAGCCTAGCTTTGGTGAGTGAAATCCAGCAAATGACCCCATGCTACAGCTCTGAATCAATGGTAGCTACTTCCTTTATGACCCTGTTGAGTCATGGTGGAGTGAATGGGAAATAACCTATCAGATCATAACTACAGCGCATACTATGCTTTCTAATTTTCATGAAATGGTTCTCCAATAAAGCCTTTTTTTTTCTTTTTTTATTCTTTTTTAATTAATATTTCCACCTGCTCCCCGTTTCCCATTTCCCTCCCCTCCTCCCAAATATTGCCCCCTCCCCCCACTCCCCTCCCCCTATCCCCACTCCTCTTCTCCTCCCCCCACACCATTCCCCCTCCCTCTCGATACTGAAGAGCAGTCCAAATTCCCTGCCCTGCGGGAAGACGAAGGTCTTCTATCTATGTCCAGGAAGGTGAGCGTCTAAACAGACTAAGCTCCCACAAAGCCAGTTCATGTATTAGGATCGAAACCTAGTGCCATTGTCCTTGGCTTCTCATCAGCCTTCATTGTCCGCCATGCTCAGAGAGTCCGGAATCAACCCATGCTTATTCAGTCCCAGACGAGCTGGAGCAAGCACACAGAACACAAATATCTTCCCAATTTTCACCCTTTCAAACATCTGAGTCCACATACTTCTCTCCAGAATTCCTAGTCACTGATTTTTTTTTTTTTTTTTTTGGTTTTTCGAGACAGGGTTTCTCTGTGGTTTTGGAGCCTGTCCTGGAACTAGCTCTTGTAGACCAGGCTGGTCTCGAACTCCCAGAGATCCGCCTGCCTCTGCCTCCCAAGTGCTGGGATTAAAGGCGTGCGCCACCACCGCCCGGCCCTAGTCACTGATTTTGCAGTCACGTTCCTTTCAAATCTCTTGTGGTAAGTTAAATAACAGGCTGGAGTCCATGAATTGGCATATAATTTCTTATCTAGCTGTTTTCCCTTCCAAGTAAAATCGATATCTAGGCACATTGCCCAAGGTTTTGCCAAATAAAAGAACATCTCTTCATCAATATCTTTAAAGAACTTCCCAGAAAGGGACTTCAGTACTGTAGCTGTCCACTTTTGGAAGATAGCCACAAGTCTCATTTAGTTTATTTTGCTGAACCTTTAATACAAAGACTCTTTTAATAGAAGATCTAACACAATGGAAACAAAGCCATCACCTGATGCAATCAAGAGATCTCCAGTAATTAGAGTTTTCCACAGAAACAGAACCAACTATGCATGCTATTATATAGGTACGGGTATGTTTATGCATTTTTATATATGCCAAGAGGGATACATACAGATATACATTTGTGTTTACAGAGGGAGAAATAGACAGGGACAGAGAGAGATTGATTGTGAAAATTCTTTGAAAATTTTGAGGGATGGAATATCTGATGTTTTCAAATCTGGGAGGAAGGTAGCAAGATTGGAACCTGCAGTATTTGAAGTTGCTGCCTTGACTCTCATAAACCTGGAGTCAGAATTCTTTGCATTTGTTAAAGTCCTTTTCTTTGTTTGTAAGACATTTCCCTTATTGGAAAAATCACTCCCAGGCTGTAGAAGATAATTTACCTTGTCCAGTGTTTATTGATTTAAATGTAATCTTTAATTCATTGACTTAAATATTAAGCAGATCTAAATGATCACGCCCACAACAGTATGTGCCCTAATATTTGGCAAAACAAGTCAGCACATAATTGCCTGTAATAATCTGAACAAATACAACTGATCATTTATGTATACAGTGTGATAAAAAAGTCAGAGATAACTGAATAATATCAATTTTGGTCAGGAAGGTTTGAGTATATTTCCAGCACCCACCATGTAAGGAACGACAATCTCTTACTCTGGTTTCATGGATTCTGGGACCTGTTGGCCTCCTGAACGATGCTAATGAGGGATTTATCACAATACAATGTAAAGTTTCTACTAGGATTATGTAACTCCTTATAAAAATGCCATCACAGTTTACACTGTCACTCATGCTTTTTTTGTCACTGCAAGAGAAGCATAGTTTAATTTTTGTAGACCTATTTATTTTATTTTATGTGTATGAATATTTTACTTGCACATAAGTATTTGCAACACAAGTGCTTCTGGTGACTGTGGAGAACAGGAGAAGGCATTGGGTCCCCTAGAACGGGACTTTGAGCATGGTTGTGTGTTGTTATGAGAATGCTGGGAAATAAATTCAGGTCCCCTACAAGAGCAACAAGTATGCTTAACCACTGAGCAATCACTCCAGCTCCATATTTTAATTAACCACTACACATTTCCTAACATACACTTGCATGTAAGCATTAACTGTGAACCAAATAGATATCACATGAACCCATCAAATCTTCTTAGACTCAAATGAAGTCGAGTGCATTTATTTAACCATTTAAAGGACTGTACCTTCTAAGATACTGGTTTCATTGGGTTTTTCAAAGTATTAGAATTAACCTCTCTTCTATTTTATCATATCATTACTTTAGTGGAAAAATCTATCAAAAGATACTTGAAGAATAGTGATTTTCTATTTAAAATTTTATGAAAGATTACTTAAGTGCTTCAATATTCAATTTCCATATTGTGAACAGCACAGTATATAATTTATTTCAGAATTTTATTGCATACACTTTGAAGATTGAGACTATTCTATTAGTACAGACCTAAATGTGTCATTATTTCCCACTGGCATTATTCTTCATATGATGCAAATACATTAAGAAGAGCTTTGTTCTACCACTGCTATAGGACTATGGTCTTTTCCCCTGTAAATATTTTTCACTTGTACTGCTTTAATGAAATGCTTGTTAGCCAGTAGACAGACAGGAAGTTTAGGCAGGGCAACCAGAACAGGAGAATTATGGGAGGAGGAATCTGTGTCAGTCTGCAGTTGTCACACAGACACAGAGAAAGAAAGATGAGAATGCCTCATTGATAAAAGGTACTAAGAGCCACATGGCTAACACAGACAAGAATTATGGGTTAATGTAAGTTAATAAGAAAGCCTAAGTTAATAGGCCAACCAATTTAAAATTAATGTAGGCCTCTGTGTGTTTCTTTGGGACTGGGCAAGACTGAAACCTCTGTCAACACTACCACAACTCGATATGCCATGTTGTGTTGGCTCCCTTGGGAGGCCTGACCTTTTCTGAGCAATAAAGCAAGGGAAACTATTTAGAAAGAGATTATATAGCTATCAAGAGACTAGAATCCTCTACTGAAGCCTAATCAATGGTATAAACCTAGAATAATAGCATTATTTTTGGCTTACTTTTCCAAAAATTGTACTTAGTGGCACATTGCTGTCTAAAGGAGATTATGTGAAACAACAGAGAACAATGCACCTGTTGGGTGCTTAATCTATTTGGAAAGTTATTCTCAGAGTAGAAGAAAAGTTGAATAAAATAATAAAAGATGATAGAAAGAAATTCTATAGAGATTCAAATAGAGAAAGAATTAACATATATATGTAACCTCTCAGAGAACACTCTAAGGGTTATCTCAGCCCCTACACATTAGATGGAAAAAGAATGATTGATCTAGAAATAAAATGTGAAATAGTGTTTTTAACTCATAAATATTACAATATTGTCTTTATAATATGTGCATACCTCGTAAAGACTTGTTATGTGTTTTAAACTAATGCTATGTATAGCTTTAGCATGATAAACCAATAGGAAGCTTATGTTTCTTCTTTAAATTGTTAAAAATTTTATATTTTTTGTGTATGAGTGTTTTTACTGCATATATCTGTGAACCATATGCTTGTCTAGTGAATACAAAGCCAGAAGAGGGTGTTGTATTTCCTTGGATTGAAGAACCAGGTGATTTTTGAGCTATCCTGTCTAGCCTACTAACTTTAGAAGAGCAGCATGTGCTCTAAATCATTGAGCCATCTCTCCAGCACCAAGAGCCCTTCTTTTAAACAAGTATAACATATGAAAGTGATATAGTATATATGTACACAAAGAGAGAGAAAGACTGAAAGAGATCAACAGGGCAAGAGCAGAGTGAGACTCTCTTTGAGTATCTCAAGTTTACATTCAACTGACAATTCTGACTAAGCTTTCCAAGTGCTTAGAATTTCAAGCATATGGTCCTACAAGTGGATAAAATAGAATTTCTTAAACCTAATTCAAACCAGTAGTTTCATAATAGAGTATACATTAAATTTTCTTGTAATATAATGTAAATAATAATTCCTGATAGACACTTTATCTTTTATGTCTTTATTGCAGTCAAGGAACTCAAAATCATTTATGATTATGGAATGATATAGCATTTTCTTATAAAACTCAAGATACCCAGCTGTTCTTAGCAAGCTGTACTATTTTACTAATTTGATTAACAAATATTTACTGATTTTTTTAAACCATGTCCTTAAACTCTTCTGTGCACTGAAACAGACAAGGGATAAAAGGAGGTTGTTGTTCCTTATGCTCTGTAGTATAAATTTCATCAGAGAAAAGCAAAAACCACACTACAAATAATTATTGAAAATGGATATTTTCCTTTTTTTAGTATTATAAAGAAAATGTGAAGTATGATTCAACAAATATTAATGCCTATTGAGGGAAAAGTGATGATCACACATTCATACAAACAAAGTAATTCACACAGAAAGTTATTTAAAACAACAAGAGGGAATCTCCACCATCAGGAAGAGCAATGTCAGCAAAAAACACTGAGAGTAGAGGGTCAGAAATTGTAGAACCTTGGGAGAGCTTATAATGTTGGTTCCTGCAAAGGAGCACAGTTTTGTGTATAGTTTTGAGTGGAGAATAATTCTCTTGTATAATGTAGAGCTGAAGTTTTCCATCAACTGAGCAGCTTCCCGAAGAGGACAATGGAGACATAAGAGAGAAATATGACACCTGTGTTGACAAAGGCTTCTGCCCCGCCCTGACCCACAGTCATTCAGTCTCAAAAAAAAAAAAAAAAGGAAAAAAAAAAACACACACACACACACACAAAGATCTAAATTAATTATAAACTGGTTAGCCTATTAACTCAGTCTTTCTTATTAACTCATACCTTACATTAACCCATAATTCTTGTCAGTGTTAGCCACATGGCAGTGAGGCATCCTCATCTTGTGTCCTCTACATCTGGGTGACAATTGCAGACTGAGCCTTTTCTCTTCCCAGAATTCTCCTGTTCTGGTCACTCCACCTATATTTCCTGCATAGCTACTAGCCAATTGGCACTTTATTAAATCAGTACAAGTGACAAACCTTCACAGGGTAAAAGACCATTGTTCCACATCACTCCCCCTCCTTTGTTTTCAAAACAAGGACTGTGAATCTTAATTTCCCTTGTTTAGCTTTTTTCATGACTATTTTCCATAACAACTTGTAAACAAAGACAAAGATCCATTCATTTTTTGGAAACATGGACATAGTTTTTAGGCTACTTCCTGCTGATTAGAGACACTGATAATCTTATGGGGACCTAAAGACAATTTGGGATTATGTTCAGGTCCTGATTGGGATATTCTATGAGGCTTGATCATCTCAGCCAACAGTCTTGAGGCTGTTCTGGATGTAGAACTCAGAGAAAACTCCAACAGAGGTCCTCTGAAATGTTGGATCATCTGAGCCATCCACCCCTATTAGAAATTTTTCAGGGGATCTTTCTTGGTCATGATTTTCTTAATCCAAAATGAATCCACAGCCTCTCATTTCCTGAGGAAACAAAAGCAAAACCTCTTCTCCAAAGTAATATATCTTTTGACTTAAATTTAGAAGTCAAGACATTTTCAAAATATATATGTTGTATTAATCCAGCAGCACTTCTAAGCAAATGTCTTTTAGCAGCTATTGCTCCTTTTTCAGCCATTAAACATTTCAAAAGCAAAATAATAACATGCAGTATTCAGTATTTTCCATCTTCACATTGCTTTACTTTAAACTCTATTTTTTTTCATTTATTTTTTAATTTTGAGACAAGGTTTCTTTGTGTAACTTTGGCAGTCCTGGAACTCACTCTGTAGAACAAGCTATTCTTGAACTCACAGAGATCCACCTGCATCTGCTTTCCAAGTTCTGGGATTAAAGGAATGTGTCACCACACCAAACTACTCTTTCTTTCTTTTTAAAAGGACTTTATTTATTTTTTCATTTCTCTCACAAGCCTACATATATTTTTCAATACACTTTAAACTATTTGGAGGTTTTTATTGTCCAGTTTAATCTATCTTTACTGAATATCTCTTTGTGATCACTAGAGTCTTTAATATGCTAAGCAATATGGCTAGAATTAAAGACAATGGCTTTGATTGGATGGATTCACCCATTCCTTGGCTTTCTGAGAGTCTAGCTTCATGGTAGAGGTACTGGTGGGAACCATGCTTATTATCATAGCTCTTTGGAGTTTCAAAGTCCCTGCTTCCAAAACCAAGAAGCATACTTTCAGCTATTCATAAACATCATTTAAGTGTTTTTAATTGGGCCTCTTAAAAGAGCTACAAGGTTTTGCATCTAAAACTCAGTTGGGAAGCCTCTCTTAAATGAGACATGCTTTCCTCTAGTAAACAGAACACACTCAAGAAAATGCTGCTACTAAGAAGCCATGCTTAACTCTGTTCTTTTGTGTCTAGAATTACTTAACAAGCTCTCTCATGTTTAAGGTGATCCACGTTGGCACCATATTGTTGACAGAGTTTTCTGTCCTGCCTGGTTCCATAGCCTTTCAGTCCCAAAGAAACACACAGAGGTCTACGTTAATTATAAACTTATTGGCGTATTAGCTGAGGCTTTATTATTAACTCTTATAACTTATATTAATCCATAATTTCTGTCTGTGTTAGCAATGTGGCTTGATACCTTTAATCAGTGAGGCATTCTCACCTTGTGTCCTCTGGGTCTGGGTGACAACTGCAGACTGAGCCTTTCCTTTTCCCAGAATTCTTCTGTTCTGGTCACTCCACCTATAGTTCTTGCTTGGCTACTTGCCAATCAACACTTTATTATACCAATACAAGTGACAAAACTTTACAGGGTATGAGACCATTGCCCTACAGCACACCTGCTCTATTATACTGGCTCAATTCAATCAACTACAGAAACCAATATGTTGACAGACCAACAGCCAGTTTTCCTTTAAATCCTGAAGAGTTAACTACCAGAGCTTAGAAGGTTGAGTATAAGATTAAGTTGTAAGGGCAAGCAGAAGTCTGAGAATGTATGTGAAGGTGAACATTATATTAGAATATACTAAAGGCCACAGATGGTGGTGACAAATAGTTGTTTGTGGCTCTTACAAACTTCATGTTCTATATCCAATTGATGGAAATATTCATATAGTTTATACTATATGATGGTATTTTCCAAAACTGCAATGTACTTACCCATCACAAAAACCCACAACACAAATATGTACACATTTTCATATAGGTTTATCACAGTGCCTAACTTTCTGGTAATATTTGCTTTATATAAAGAAGAATTTTTCAATTATATAATGTTACATTTTGATGTTTTAAAAATTCATTATTTTATATTATATTGTATTTATCAAAGTCATAACTCTTAATAAAATTGACATGCTTGTATTTTATTTTAATAAACACCTAACTATAAAATAAATGCCTACATTCCTACTTCAGTGTTTATATTTTGAAATCTGTAATTCAGACCTTTTTCCACCAAAGCTGCTTGGGAATCACAAAGACAATAAGTGATCATGTACTTCGTGTATCTTTCCTCTACTTCTGTGGGACAGAATGGAAAAAAAGTAATGGCTTAGGATGCTGTGTGTTAGAAGGGTAGAATTGTGATCATGCTGGCTGTCCCATAGTTAAAAAGGATACCACTAATTACAAGTTTTAAATGAACCAGCTGTGTTTGAGTAAAGCTACACAAAAGACTCTTGTTTCTTTAGAACTATACATAGTAAGAAAAGGAGAAAAATAAAAGAAATTTTGTATAATTTGATAAAAATTTGATGGCAAAAATATTTATTGAATATTCAATATATTCAATATTTACTGAATATTCAATATATTCATTGAAGTTAGTTTGTTTAGTATTTGTTATGCATATATAAGTGCATGTGTAGCAAGGATATATATTTATATAATCTTGACACAATTTAAATCTCAGTCAATACATTGTTAAAAGGGAAATTTAAACTTTTCTTTGATTTCTTCATCCAAAATGGACTTACTAGTATCTGTTTTGTCAAGGACACCAAGCACCCAGAGAAATTTTGTGCATGAAAACCTAAAGATCTTTCTCTAGAAGTGAAAATTCGCATGCTTAGATGATCAGTTCTTGCCATAAGAGTAACTAGAGTACTAGGTTCTAAAGATCTCAGTGCTCTCTTGAATTAAAGGGGGATATATGCCTTACAGGATTTTGTGGATGTTAGGAAGACAAAATCACATGTTTTCTATTATGGTTATGTACATAGTGAGAAAGCAATAAATTATGAACTTATCATTAAGGCCATCATTTAAAATTCATATGCAAATGAATTTTTGAATAAAATCAAATATCAAATATACCAGGTCAGCATTAATCCAAATAAACAAAAGGAAAGCTAGAGATAACGTCAGACCTTATGAATTGTTTGGATGCAGAGAATTTGTATGTTTGCTTTCTTCCTCATTCATATAATAGATTTAAAAGTTTTTGAAGGAATAGCTGTTAAGGAAAATATGGGGTATTATAGAAAAATTCTCTAGTTATGATTTATGATGCAGCTTACTAACTCCTACTTGGTGAGCTCCTTAAATTCATCTGTGTCCACATGAAAATTTTTATTTAGATGTCAAAATAAAATTAGTAAAAACAAACAAAATTAGTAAAATCTGAATTGATGATGAAGATTTAATGAAATTTCTTTTGACTCTCTGATGGGTTTCTTTTTTTCGTTCTTTCTTTCTTTTTATCAAAACAGGGTGTCTCTACAGTTTTGGAAACTGTCCTTGAACTATCTCTTGTACACCTAGCTGGCATCAAACACATAGAGATCTGCCTGCCTCTGCCTCCCGAATGCTGGGATTTAAGGAATGTACAACCTGCCCAGCTACTCTCTAATTGATTTCTAAATATTTCTCATTGGAAAATATTTTTATTGAAAATGAGCTCCCTCTAGAATTTTATTGTCAAAATTGAACATAGTAGCAAAGAAAATGTATCTTCTCATTAATGACATCCACTTTTTGTTGTTGTTTTATTTTTTAAAATCGGCTTTTAGTTACGTTGTTCTAGAACACACTAACCTGAATTTGAAGCTGTCTCCCACAGCCGCCATGTGCTGAGCTCACAAACATGAGCCACCATGACCAGAGTCCAATAATACCTACTTTAGAAGGTGATGAATCAAAATAAATTTTTTTCATTTAGTTTTGAAATTAAGATTCCAAATCTTCCTTTATTTCTGAACTTTGTTATGCTTTCTTATTAGGAAGTTGTCAAAATTATACTAATAGGAATTTAAAGTTATTTACATCCTTGTGAGGTACAATTATTACACATCAAGAAATATGTCTATTCTGGATTTACCATTTAAAAAACTAGAAGAGAATCCTTCAACACTGTGCCATTGTTTCTCTTTTCTCTCATGTCTTTAGACTGAGATACATAAGTTTTTACTCTTTGTCTTAGTCCATCAGATACTTTGCTCTCTAGTGAGGAATAGTTGCTTTTATTACAGAGGAACACAGACAACACAACAAGCTTTCTCTTTGGACAGAGGATGGCTGGCGACCTACCTGTGTTAATGTCAAGTTTGCTCACTCCAGAGATTGATGAGCTACTAGCTGGACAATGATCTAATAAAGACCCTCATATAGCTGCTAAGAAAGATGACAGCTCTTTCCAGCATCAGCTAGAAAATTGTGTAAATAGTTCTTCAGCTATATGCACAGACAGGATCCTATACTCTTTGCCCCTACAGAAATGAAGATTCTCATTCAAGCTTCAAATAATAACAAGATATCTAAGCCAGAATAACTAACATATGTGTCTAGAGATTTCAAATGTGCAATCCTCCTATGCTTTGGACATCCTTGCTGTGTTGTTCCTCTGCACTTCTGCCCCCTGTCTAGTTTTCTACTTTGGGAAATGAAATCTTCACATTCTCCGTTCCTATCAACACTTTCACTCTATTTCCCCAAGTGACCTACCACTCTAGCTTAAAATCAGTTGTCATTGGGCAGGTGGGGTTTAATGTTTACTTCAGCCAGAGTTAAAAATATCATGGAAAGTCATTTCTTTGATGATTTTTAGAAAAAATTTAAATATCAGAGTAGAAAAATGAGGTAAATAATTTTCTCAGTTGTCACATTCAACATCCAGTCACATATTTCATTGAAATTTAGCCACTGAGTTCTTTTATTTATATATGTAGCAACTTTGTCTTCTCGGGAGGGGCAGGCATTTTATTTGACTTTGTATCCTGAGTGCTCGGCACTGTGATTGGCACACATACAATACTTTGGAATGTTTGCTGAGAGAACTTGAGCTTCGTAAGTGATGCCCAGTGTCAAACAACAAGAGAAACTGAGACATTTAATGGGGTAAAACCTTAGAAAATACCATGTTTTCTTTGCTTTTATTCTATTCATGTCTAGCTATATAAAGTAGGTGAGTTCAATCCTCACATGTCTCAAAAGAAGTAAGTAAATTATTGCCGTGTCAAAAACACACAAACCCAAAATACTCAATACAACTGTATGCTATATAGGCAAAAGGAACTACAAAAATGACAGCTTGCTTAGTGATAATGCAAAATGTCAACGAATTGGATTAAACCCTTACCTTTGCCAAACCAACTGAATGAAATATTCTTTAAAAAATATGGAGTAATTGTACCTGATTCCATACAATGCAAACAATGGTGAGCTAAAGATTTGAATGCAATCTCAAAAAAATTAATTAAAAATATAATTTTGGAGCTTCATATTTAATACCTATATATATATTCTAATCAGATGTTTTATATACAGTAAATAATGTATATACATTCACACAGATATAAAATAAAATCCTTATTATTCCAGTTTTTGTAAGCTTTTGTACATGTGAGTTTTAATTATACTATTTTTCTTCATATAAAGATCTCCAAAGGTTATCTTATAAAATATCTGTTTATACAATGGAATACACCCACAGAATTATCATTTTCAGATGTTCATTAATCCTAATCGTTTACTGTTATACAAGGTTACATATTTGCACAGGTTGGAGAGTGTATGTCTTTGTGTGTTGAGAGAAAAACAATACACTGCGACTTCCATGCTTCCTTCACATTTTACCTAAGGGCAAATCACAACAAAGTTAAAATAAAACTGTACCATAATTCTATGCATATTCATCAAAAACTATTTTAAACAAGTGTTGTTAAAGCTGAGAAATGATAAGGAATTATAAAATGCAAGACTAGAAAGGTAAGTTTGTCTCCCAATTATAGATAATAAATGTTTCCAAGACAGAGAAATAGAAAGCCTTTGTTTTTATCAATACAAAATATAGGATACATGAAATTGGTCATTAGAAGTACTGCTTACCATTCAGTGCAATGTGTAAATCACTAAAATAACATATCTTTATAACCAATATATATATATATATATATATATATATGTATATATTTAGAAATTCCTCTGCCACATGCATCAACAATGTGATAGGAGTTACTGAAAGGGTTTAGAAAATATGTAGAAGGAGTTAGCTATTCGCAAGTTAGAGATTCGTTTTGGTTTCATAAAGGATCTTTATATTGGATAATAGCAAGGTGTCACCCTTGAATAAGAAGACTTAATGCATGTTGACATCCAAATTTTTCTTCAAAATAGTACCTAATTATTATTTACATTGTGTTTGTACAACAAATGCTATATAAAGTAAGTGAAATCCATTGTGATGGAAAAAAGTCAATTATGGAAAAGCTAAATAGAATGACTCCTGGGGAGAAAGGGGAATGGCAAGAAAGAAAGAAAGAAAGAAAGAAAGAAAGAGAGGGAGGGGGAGACAAAGAAAGAGAGAACATCACAGAGACAATATCAGTTCAAAAATGTGTATTAAAAAAAGCTTTTCCATTTTTTTTTTTTTTTTTGGAAATGAAACTTGAGTTTGCCCCACTTTACAATATATTACTTTTATTTATCCTTCAAAAGCTCCTAATGATCAATGTTGGAGGAAGTCAGCTTGTTAGGTGCTGGTCGCCTGTCTAGCTTAGACCCAAAATATTCACAAAGAAACTGTATTAATTAAATCACTGTTTGTTCCATTATTTCTAGCTTCTTATTGGCTAACTCTTATTAACTTAACCCATTTCTATTAATCTGTATATCACCACCTGGATGTGTTTTACCAGGCAAAGTTCCCAGCATCTGTCTCTGGTGACTCCATGGCTTCTTTCTAACTCAGTCTTTCTCCTCCCATGCTATAGGCCAAGCCAATTTCTTTATTTTTTATTCATTAACCAATAAAAGCAACGTATAGACAGAAGGACCTCCTAGACAAGCTCAAAGCTAAGTTTTATAGTTTCTTTTTCTAAAAATAGCATGTTTTTGTTAAAAAAAGTTCTCCTTTCAAAGGGTCAAGCTAAATTATCCAGTATATATATATATATGGTACTTTAGCAGGATCTCTGAAAGGAAAGATTAGGAAATAGAGTATTATTTTCTGAGAGAAATTGTAATGATTTCTCATGTCAATATATTTTTCATTAAAAGGGAACATTTACTCTATTTTATTTTGATATCTATATGAATAGGGAAATTAAAATACTTTTGCCAAAAATTATTTTTTGTATTAAACCCTGTTGTAGCTTAGTAATTGATTTTTTTATACCTTAAAAACATTGATTTAATCCAGAATTCTGCTGAGAACTTAGTCGAGTAGAATTCATTGATATACAGGGTTATGTTAAGGAAATAGGTGAACAAAGGGAAATAAAAAGCTATTGCAGGGCCTGGCTGGGGCCGGAGGGTGTCAGGCTTGCGCTCGCGGTCTCTCAGTGGGCTCTCGGCTCGGAGGAGACCGCTGGCATCCCTTGAGCCTTCTAGAAGTGGTTCCTGGAAAATAAAAATTAATTTTGTGGACCGCAGTGTAATCCTACTGGACAAGGAAGCTATGGCAAGGTTTGCATTTATTCTGTAAAAGATGGAGTGAGAGCTGGAAAATGGAGAACCTGCTGAGATTAAGATAATCAAGGAAGCATATGAGAAGGCCTTTTTGTTTATCAGTAAAGGGCTGAACACGGACGAGCTAGGGCAGAAGGAAGATGCAAAGAACTATTATAAGCAAGGAATAGGACACCTGCTTAAGGGCATCAGTGCCCAGCAGCAGAGCCAGGGTGCAGGGGCCCTGCGTGGGTGTCCACCAGACATATACAACAGAAGATGAAAGAAACATTT
This sequence comes from Chionomys nivalis, assembly GCF_950005125.1. NCBI lineage: Eukaryota > Metazoa > Chordata > Mammalia > Rodentia > Cricetidae > Chionomys > Chionomys nivalis. The sequence continues at coordinate 26,659,795 of NC_080105.1, forward strand.
CAGAATGTCTGCACCAGGGAGATCTCCCCAGTGGCAGAAGACTTCTATAGGAACTGTTCCCAGTCTGCCCTTCTCAAGACCTTGGGGCTCCATGCAGACGAACTGATTTTGATACCAAACGGAGTGCAGATCTTTTTTGTAAACCCTGCGGGAGAGGTTAGTGCTCTGTCATACCCTGGGTACCTGCTCATTGTGAGGTTCTTGCATAATTCTCTGGATGCGGTTCTGAACAGCCCTCCTGGGTTTCTCCAGTTGTGTGACTGGTTGTACCCCTGAGTTCCTGATAGGTCGTCAGTTCTGAAGTGCACCGCGGGAGCCCACATGTTTTCAGATACCATTCCAAGCCGCAGGGTGCTTCGTAGGGGTCGTTCTGTCATCTGAGTTCCTAGAAGATGACGGAGAACTGTTGGAGGATCTGCTGAGGCAGATGTCTGACCTTGGGCTCCAGGCAAACTGGAATAGAGCAGAAGGAGAAGGTGAATTCCACATCCCTGGGAGAGCACTACACCCCTCTGAGCCACTGAAGGAAGCTTCTGGCACCAATATCAACAGTAGGGTTCTTCAGATTCTTCAGTAGACCAAGGCAGCAAGGATGCACACGATAAAGGAAAGCGTGGGAAAAAGACTAAGATGCTTCAAGTGAAAAAGTTAATTTGAGTCAGATTGTGCCCTGTGAGCCAAGTTCAGAAGAAAAATCGAAAGAACTACCTGAATGGAGGGAGAAAGTGGCCCACAACATTCTGTCAGGCGATTCCTGGGTGAGTTGAAGTTTAGTAAAAGGTGCTGAATTTTCTGGCAAAGCAATCCAAAGAGGAGTTTCTAAACTCCGAGAGCGCATTCAACCAGAGGAAAAACCAGTGGAAGTGAGTCCAGTTGTCATCAGGGGCCTCTACATAGCAAAGCAGGCAACTGGAGGAGCAGCAAAAGTCGGCCAGTTCCTGGTTGATGGCATCTGAACTGTAGCAAATTGCGTTGGCAAAAAACTCACTCCGTTTCAAGAAGCATGGAAGTAAACACGTTCCAGAATTTCTTGAGAGACAATGAAGTGAAGTCCACTCTGGACTGTGCCATGGTTGTGGCAGAAAGTAGTGTTTAAGGATTTTCAACTGTCTGGCAGGGCTTGGAGTGTGAGGCTGAATGCATCGTCAGTAATGTGTCTGCAGAAACTGTACAAATGGTCAGATACAAGTATGAACCCAATGCAGGAGAAGCTACCCACAAAGCGGGGGACTCTGCTATCAACGTTGACCTTACTGCCTACAATATTGACAGCATGGGCATCAAAGCCATGGTGAAGAGAACCACAAAGTAGATGGGGCACACACTCCTTGAGGACTACCAGATCATTAACAGCTCTCAGAAAGAGACCCAGGGAGGTGCAAGCACAGATGTGAGAGGAAACACAGAAAAGCAGACATAGGAAGAGGAGAAAGGAGCAAAGACGAAAGCTGAATAACAGGAGTTCTGGGAGTGACCTACACCAAAGCCTTAGCAGATGGGGTGTGTGAGATAGCAGACATGGATTCTCCACACAAGAAACAGTGTTTTCTGTGTATTCATTCCTACAAAATAACTGTCAGAAGTTTGGGGCATGTATCCACTCACAAGAAAAATAATCAGTATTCTTACATCTGGCCTCTAGAAATATGCAGTTTATAGTCTCAGTGAGTTTATTTTCCCTTAAATGGGGCTCAAATATTTTTGCAGTTAAAATAAAGCTTTTTACAAAAAGCTATTGCATTTCTGTCCTACCCAACTGGGTCACAATTCCCAGTTACATGACAGCAGAGTTCACTTCCACTGCAGTGGTTCCAGGAACACCTTATACTGCAATTTAATTAAGCTTGGTTGAGACAATCAAATCAATGTTGTCTTGGCAGTATCATGAGCAATAGATCACTCTCCTCAATACTCACTTTCACTGCTAGGTCCTCACACATACACTTTAGAAGTCAGTGTTTGTAGTCTGGATGACACATGCTTCACGAGTTCTCTCTGTCCCTTTCAGAACCATTGTCAGCAGGTAGAAAGCAGAAGCTGCATTGAAATTCCGAGGGTTTAGAATGACCTCTGCAAGAGTTCTTTTGCCATGAAATACGTATTATTTGTAATGTTCAAACTCCTAAAAACCTCAAGAAGTTTGACTTCATTTTATACTAGTAGATTGTCAGTATATCAGGTTTGGCTGTTATTCATTTTCACAATAGAAGAACAAAATTAATCACATGGTTATTGTGAAGAAAGTCCATTAACTCTATATTTTAAGGTATCCAAACATATGTCTAAATTGTCCCCTGCAATCAGTTATTGAAGCCTCTTTATGTTGTGTTCTAATGATATTGAATTGAACAATTGCTTCCTTCTTTTTAAAATAAATTTAATTATCTGTCCACAAACATGCACGCTCAAAGAGAGAGGGATGGACTGACATTTCAGAATCCAAGCTCTTAATGCTCTACCTCAGGTTCAAAGCTTTGATCAATTATACAACAGCAACCTTGGAGATCAAAGAATCCCTAACTGCTAGTGAGCAAATACAGGGAAGCGAATAACAGTGTGCGGAACTCATCCAAAATATCGTGCTACAGAAGGAAGAACAGGATCATGGAGCAAAAAGTTTATTTTTATTTAGTTCTTATACAAAGTAATACCAATTAATTAAGGTGATATTATTTTACCAAAGATTAACAGAAAAATATTTTAAATCGATTATAATATTAATTCTGATTACCTTTCATAATTTAGGAACAAAAATCAATATGTCATAGTATCCATAGATCTTTAGAGTTTATATTTTATTTTTTTCACTAAGCTGTTATGGAATCAAATAAAAATTATGTATGATTATTTTTGTGGGTGAACTATAAAGGCAAGATTCTTTAGTACAATACATAGAGAATCACTTTCAAGTTGGTCATTATAGACATGGGTGTGGATTATTTAGAAATATGTATGAATACATAAATGCAAATTTATATGCAATAATAATTAAGAGCAAATAGGTCATGAATTTGAAAAAGAGGCAAGGATAATGACAGGATTCGAAGGGTTGAAAATGAAGAAAGATAGTTTGTAATTAACTTACATTATCAAAAACAAACAACAATAAAAATGTATAGACAATATAAAGAACTTAAATGTCGCTGGTTAATAAAAATATTTTCCATTGGTTTGTTTAAAAGAGGAAGACAAACAAATTTATGAGAAATGGAAGGGAACAAAACAGGAAAGAAAGCTAATAAAAAGCACATTTATATAAAAATTCATAAAAATTCTTAAGCAAAAAATTCTTTTTATAAATGTATGAGGACATATTTTGCCTAATTTATTTTAAGAAGTACCTATGTAGAACATTTTATAAAAAATTAGCAATTTCTTATGTGTCTAATCTTTCTTTTCATGACTGTGTTACTCAAGAACATTTTCAACAATTAGGTATTAATAATGGTTATATGATATTGGGATACATATTACCTTGTTCTATCAGCAATGTTTTATTAACTTAAAAGTTAAAAAGTATATTTATATATTTAGATCTTCTGTTACATTCTGCAGAAGAGCAGATTACCAGGCATTTTTTGAGTGTTTATCCTCTAGTAAGACTTTTTATGGGGATTCCACATGCAATCACTGGACACCTGAATAAGTACCAAACTCTCTGGTGAAATTAAAAAGGAGGCTTGTAGAGTGAAACAAATGAGCAGAAGAAACAATATATTCTCTGATACTACAGGCTGAAAGTGAACATATTCATGTTGCTAGAAACTAGTATTGAAAACTAATGTTTATCAGTACAAACACATGATGGTGGCTGTGCAGAACGAAACTAGAGAAAATGAATGAAAACTTAAAGCAGGGAAAAACATGATTAATTTTGAGGTGTTTATAACTCTACCTAAATTATATTATTACTGTTTACAGGGTTTTGGTGTATGTTTGTACAGAGAAGAGAAAAAGAAGGAAAGAAGATAAAATGGAGAAAGGCAGAGAAGGAATAAGTAAAGATGAGACTAAGGAAGGAGAGAAAGAGAGAGAGAGAAGTAATGATTTACAACAAGCACTCTTATATACTCTATCACTGTGTCTTCTTACCTACTCATTGTTTTGATAGAAGTAACAAGGTCTTTATCAGTATTCTTAATTCTAAGACACAAACAGCTAATGAAAATCAATATCTCTGATAAAAATTAGAAATGGGATTGGAAAGAGGAGGTAGGGTGAGTGAATCTTTGTGCAGGCAAGATTTGTCTTGCATGCCAACACTCATAGACACAATGATCTTTAGCCAATATATCTTGTCAAGATCCCAACAACAAAACAGCCTATAAATGAATAATATAAGTTACTTTTAAAAATATTTATTTACTTGTAAATGTAAGTTTCTGTACCACCAAGTCCCACAGCCCTTCAGTCCCATAAAAACACACAGAGGGTTATACTAATTATAAACTGATTGACATATTGCTCATGCTTATGACTAACTGTATCTTACAACTTTAATTAATACATAATTCTTATCTAGGTTTCGCCATATGGATTAGTATCTTTTCTCAGTAGGACTTCCCACCTTGCTTGCTGTGATTTTGGATGATGACTGTGACTCTGCCTTTCTTCTTCTCAAAATTCTCCTAGTCTGGTGGTCCCACCTGTATTTCCTGTTAGATACTAACCAAGTAAACTTTTTATTAAACCTATATGAGGGACAAATCATTACAGTGTACAAGAGTATTATCCCACAGCACCTCTCCTTTCTTCCTTTTCAAAACAAACCCTGAATCTATTCTCCTTTGTTTTGCTTTTTTTCCTGACCATTATCCATAACAACTTGTAACCAACCCACTAAACAAAAACAAACATCCATAATCCATATTTTGGGGATGTGGGTGTAGTTTTCTATGCTACTTCATGCTGGTTGGGGGTCCTAATAATCTATGGTAACCCAGAGAAAATTAAGGTTTATAGTCAAGTCCTGTCTGGAGTATTCTGTGAGGCTGGATCATCTCAGCAAGTAGTCTTGAAGCTCTTCTGGATGTAGAAATAAGAAAGAGGAAACTTCAACAGAATACCTGTAAAATTTTGGAACATCTGGGCCATCTGCTCCTATTGGATATTTTTGAGAGGGTCTTCCTCCATCAAATCTTATTTTTATTAACCCAGAATGAATCATTAGCCTCTCATCTCTTGTGGAAATAAAAACAGAAAGTTTTTCCTCAAAAGCTTATTTATTTACTTGAACTCAAGTCATTTTCAAAATGTATAGGTTGGTTTAATTCAGAAGCATTCATCTTTGCTTCTGTTAAAGTTGTTGATGTATTTATTCTATAACTGTGGACATCGGTTAGTCCAATACACAGAACAAAAGTGACAAAGGGAGGATGAAGCCTGATTTTGAAATATTCCATAACTTTTGCTTATGAAGAAAATGTAAATCAAATTATGTGGATGAGTACATCTCCATTTAAAAGCAAGAGATTGGGTATGAGAATTCATTGGTTTAAAAATATAAACAGAAAATATCTGTGAAGTTTTAGACAATGTAATATATTTTGTGTGACTACAATAGAACAATATGTTCCAGATCTGATGGATTTTTAATAGTGAAAATGACGATATCTTAGCTAAAACTCTAGAAATCCAATTGGCAGATTCCAAAAGCTTATTTATTATCAGGGTAACTTTATATGACTTAAAAGTTGAGCAGTCTTCCACAGTCTGGGGTTGGCTCCTTATGTTAGTTACAGGAACTTATGACAGGATCTTCTGTACAATTGTGTAGTTTCAGGAATGTGACTCAGGCTATAATGTTTGATGGGCTTTTTTTTTTTTTTTTTGGTGTTCTACACTTAAAATACTTTTTAACAGGACAACTAGAACTTTGTTGAGAAAACCTAAATTCCACGCAATCATTCAAGAGCAAGGCATAATATGTGACTTAACAAAATCGTAGTAAGGAATAATGATCTCAACACACATTCAAAATTAAATTTGCATTTTTGCAAAATAATTTATATAAATTTGTAAACTAAAAATACTGGTTATGAATGATAGAGAAGTGATAGACTTGAAGATGTCTCTATCAGCCTGTTAATGTTGAAAAGATAGGATACAGGAAAGGAAAGGTAGTCAACTTTCTTTTCATAAGATAAAGGATAACAGTAATATTGAAGGCATTTAAATAGATTCCTGAATTGTTGATCACAAAGAAATATGGAGAGATCCTTTATAGGAATGCCATTAGAGTATGCCAATACCCCTGGGATGCTGGCCAAAATAGAGATAATTTTCTGAAAACAGTTCAGTCCTGAACTTAATCCAAAAAACATCCATTCATAATGAAGTGCACTTTTAGTACAGGAAGGAGTGTGCCAGACAGAGAACTTCTGTTGACATGTTTTTTTTTTTTTTTAATATACATGCCAGGCATTACTGAAAAACCTTTCATTTCAAACATAATTTTATAGACTTAAGAACAATTACTAGCATCATTATAACATATAACATAAGTATTTTTAATTTAATTATTTTTAAATAACAAGAAAATTCATAAATAAAGCTACATAGACCCAGAACACTGAATTTTAACGAATTTATATTTCAATATATTTAAATTCAGCCTAACTTTCTTGCTTTCATAATCCTTTAGCAATGTTAAAAGCCAAATATTAGGCCCAGAAAGGAAATTAGATTGACTAGCCATATCCAGTTTAAATCTCCCTAATCCTAAGAGAAAATATCATAAAGGATAAAAATCACAGATATCAAGAAAGAAATAAGCAGGTAGCAAAATCTTCATTTGGTTGATTTTATTTAATAACAAAGTTAAAAGTAAACGGCTGTCCATTATATGTTTCAGAGAATTAATTCATTTGCTTTAGAATGTTTATTAAAATATTTAACCATTTACTTGATACTATTGTACTATTAATTCATTCCTAAAGACATTAATTGAATATTTTGTAAGGTCAGTTGTATATTATATATAATCTTGGTGAATAATAAGGTAGTATGATATAATATATACAAAAATTCTATAGTTTACATGATTGTACAAGTTGTGTTTGTTTTTACATAAAATAATATGCAATTTTACTATATATATGTATGTTTAATATTCTAGAGAGTAGGCAAGGAGAAAACTTCATAATATATAATGTATATAACAAAATATTTACAAATATATATTACAGATAATATATTTGCATATTTAAGAATAATGAAAATTTTAGTTAAATAATTGACAAACTATATTATTTATATTGACAAGACAATATGAATGTTTTTCAGACTAAGATTGGCTGAACCCAGTGAGTTAAGTGCTCCCTACAGATATTCATGTGACTCTCTCTATATAATCCCTACTAACATTTTGAGCATTTAACTCAGTGATAAGCTGTTTCCCTAGCATTTGAAAGATACTAGGTTCCTTCCACAGAAATAAACAAGCACACACACACACAAATACACACATACACACCCATAAATATGCAAAACCTCAAGTACTATTTAAAGGCCTGTTCCCATGGTGGACAGAACAGTAAGTCAAAGTACTAATTAAGTAGAAAGGTTTCAATCAATCTTCAAAACACACACATAAAAAGTAAATATTATGTTTTCATGTATTCTTTAAAAGACAGGAATGTTATTTTATTACAGAAGAATGTGATGTGGAATTTGGGCATGTATGTAAAGGTTAGGTAGGTAATGAATCACTAACCATGAAATTTCAGGTTTATTGTGGTATTATTAGAAGAAGTTGGAAAACACTATGAAAAGAATAAGAATACTAAACATGGTTGCTTATATAAAGATTTGAAAACTACTAGAGATTAATAAAAATCTGCCTGGGTTGTGACAAAAGAGTGTCTACAATGTTTTAAAGTCATCCCTACATCGGCAACTCTCTTGCTACTTTCTGCACATGACAACCCTAAAACTACTTGCCTTGTTGACGTACCATCAGAAACTAATATCGAGTGTTACAAATATCTGGTGTTAATTTGCTTTATCAGTATAACCCTAACAAGAACCTATAAACAATTGTCTTTATATCACTCCTTAAGAAGTGTAGTCTTTCCTTGATCAAGATAACTTCTTCTAGCAACAGAGAGGGAAAACTACAGAAATCCACAACTAATCAAATTGTAGAGTTTTGAATCTCTGTCCCAACTGATACATCTACAAAACATTTCCATGTCTAAGGATCAGGGAACATTGCAAAAGAGGAAATGAAAAGATCTTAATAGACAGAGGATTGTGGCATTTCCTGAGATGTTGTCTCCTAGAAACACATAAGATACACCTATAAGGCCCTAAAAACACAACTGCCCAAACATTAGCTGAAGAATGATAGCAATGAATAAGTCAAGATGGATGGGGAAAGATCCATTAGGTCTCAACCTTACACGAGCAACAACAGGTAACTGAAGAAAGCTAAGAGCAGGGAGGTGATCTTTGAGAGGGAAGATCAGACCAATCTCGGTTGTCAAGTAATAAATTGCTAGTCCTGAAAAAATACATAAAAGTGACATTTTATAGACTAAGGAATATATATATATATATATATATATATATATATACATGCATGCATATATATGCAATAGCAATTAGTGAACAAAAAGTTCTTGAGCTTAAAGAAAAGTAGGGGGATCTGTATGGGTGGGGTTGGAAGGAGGAAAGAGAAGTGAATAATGTAATCACATTATGATCTCAAAAATAAAATTAAAATATGTTTAGCATTGTAACTTCTGACACATAAGAAATTTCATTATTAAAATTACTATTAGAAAAAATAATTGTGACTTGTAATGATGATAGTGTCTATTCATTAGTAAGCTATAACTGTTATAAGCATGCATACTGCCTCTCAGACAGACCACCCAAAGAAAGCCTTCGCAAGTAAACACTAATTAATCTCTAGAGCTCATCCATGGTGAGTTTCATGGTTAAAACAGATCTCATAAATACGAAGTTATTGCAAACAATAAAAACATGCTCTCCATTGAAAAGGAGATGAAAATTAAATTGTTAAATGTGTAGCTATGAGGAAGTTCAAATTATCATTTTGAAAAAAGAAGAGAAACCTTCATTGAGATGAAATAAAACAAAAGGACATATTAAGTACTTGAGATGTAGCATTAATGACAAGAAGATAATCTATGTTTTAGATAATAAGATTTTAAAAATAAGAAATCGCAAAACAGTAATTTAAGCTTCTTTGATTTCAAAGAAGCTTAAATTTATAATCCAAAGAGGTAGAACACAAATTGAAGGCAGGAATACAGGTAAGAATTAAAAGAGAAACAGTGGACAAATGCAATTTGGTGGCTTGCTCTTTCTAGCTTTCTTATTCACAACAGGGCACCTGCCGAGGCAGTTCTCCACTCACAGTGGGTTGCACAGGTCCACCTCAAACATTAACCAATTAACTACCGCACAGACTTGCCTTCAAGCCAATGTGATGAAGTATATTGTCACAGGAGCTATCTCCTCTCAGATAGCTACACCTTCTATCAAACTGACAAAACTAACCAGTCCATCAACTAATAAACACAAAATAACAGTAACTCACTAAATTCAGAACTGAAATGGAACTTCCCTCTTGTTACATAAATTAATTTTATTATAGAAAAATATATGAACAATTAAATGTAAGCTTGCTGATCTGTACATTGAAACTGAGAAATATCTCAAAAACAAGACATGAAACCCTATAAGGAAAAAAACAGAAACTCTGCATAGGTCTTAGAAATTCGTTCTACCAAAGAGTAAAACCTGGGTGTAAATGACTTCATTTTCACATGCTATTTAATAGATAAAGCATATTTTTAAATAGTATTGAAATAGTTTAGCCGAGTCATACAAAGACAGGGGAGGAATAAATTTCTCATTTATTCTCCAGTCCATTAATATCTTAGTTCCAAAACAAACAAACCTATTTTTAAAAGAAAACTATAAATTTAGAGATAAATACCACCATCAGTATCTAATCTGAAGTACTCAGCAAAATATTATCAAATCAAATGTATGAAATTATGAAAAAACTATACACTACAAATTGGAATTTACCACAGAAATACAAGCTTGTTTTATACTCCCACATCTAATACATCTTATCAATACAATTTAAATGTGAATAAATCAATGCTACCCCCAAGAACCAGCAGATGTAATTTACAGAGTGGTGGTACACTGTCAAATATTTCTAAATATGTGCCAAAGTTCCAGAATATATCTTCCTTTATATCTCAGGAACCTTCAATGACCGTATATTTCTCTTTTAAGACAATGGAGGGAGCACTGGTTGATGTGAAAAATAAAAAGAACAGATCTAGATCTAGGGAGCATTAGATGCAGTTTCCCACAGAAGTTCCCTACTAATTCGATCCTTTGCATCCCGTTTATTAACTCTGTGAGAAGATTTTAAGCCGGCAAAAATGGGGAAGAAATTTACCAGGCCAGACTCTGAAATTGATAACATTGCCAGAAGAACATGCTAGCTTTTTTTTGTTTTTAATGTTTTTATTGAGCTATATACTTTTTTTCCCCACTCCCCTCCATTCCTCTCTGCTCCTCTTCTACCCTCTTTCATTATCCCCATGCTCCCAATTTACTCAGGAGATCTTGTCTTTTTCTCCTTCTTATGTAGATTAGATCCATGGATGCCTCTTAGGGTCCTCATTGTTTTCGAGGTTCTCTAGGATTGCGAATTGTAGATTGGTTGTTCTTTGCCTTATGTCTAGAAGCCACTTATGAGTGAGTACATATTATATTTGTCTTTCTGGTTCCAGATTACCTCACTCAATATGATGATTTCTAGATCCATTCATTTGCCCACAAATTTCAAGATGTTATTATTTTTTCCACTGTGTAGTACTCCATATTGTAAATGTGCCACATTTTCCTTATTCATTCTTCAGTCAAGGGACATTTAGGTTCTGGCTATGACAAATAATACTGCTATGAACATAGTAGAATACATGTCCTTGTGGTATGATTGAACATCCTTTGGTTATATACCCAAAATTGGTATTGCTGGGTCTTGCAGTAGGTTGTTTCCTAATTTGCCGAAAAATTGTCATACTGATATCCAAAGTGACTATGCCAGTTTGCACTCCCACAAGCAATGGAGGAGTGTTCCTTTTAGCACACATCCTCTCCAGCATAAATTGTCATCAGTGTTTTTGATCTTTGCCATTTTTACAGGTGTAAGATGGAATCTCAGAGTTGTTTTGATTTGCATTTCTCTGATGGCTAAGGATGTTGAACATTCCCTTAAATGTCTTTCAGCCATTTTAGATTCATCTGTTGAGAGTTTTCTGTTTGGTCCGTACCCCGTTTTTTATTGAATCAAAAGAACATGCTGTTTTATTTTATTTATTTATTTATTTATTTATTTATTTTGGATTTTCGAGACAGGGTTTCTCTGTAGATTTTGGTTCCTTTCCTGGAACTAGCTCTTGTAGACCAGGCTGGCCTCGAACTCACAGAGATCCACCTGTCTCTGCCTCCCGAGTGCTGGGATTAAAGGCGTGTGCCACCACCGCCCGGCGAACATGCTGTTTTATACTCAAGTGCTGCAATAGGAAATAAAACCACTTAGAATTGAGAAAAGGTTGTGAGTAGTATATAATGATGACAAGTTCTTTTTCTAATCTATAGCTTCTCCACCTGTAAAGGGAAGATTATATACTCTATTCTGTCCATGTCCTGCAATAATTGTGACTAACTTGTTCATGGTGGTTTTGAAAACTTCTGACAGTTTAGGCTACTTCACACAAATTCGATATTATATTTATTTGACTATTTGGGAAATCTACATAATGAACGAAAAACATGTTCAAACTTCTTTTAAAATGTTAATACCTCTGAAGAAAAAGAAAAACTCTCAAATCTTTTCCTTCCTGCTCTCAAACATAAGAACTTGTAGCACAATTTATAAAGACTCAAAGACAGATATTGGGGTTTAACCTCAAGACCAATAAAGAAAAGCAGTCACTGGCTCTTACCTCTATCTCAGTCCGAAAATAGTGATCCTGCCTCCAGGAATCTTGGAATGAACCTGAGCCTGAGTGCTATCTCTTCTGATTTATAAACCTCTGTAGTTCTGGGATTAAAGGTGTGCATCACTGGGATTAAAGGCATGTACTGCCTGGTTCCTATGGCAACTAGTATTGGCTGCTTGGATTAATGTGTTACCACTGCCTGGTCTGTCTAACTGACCAGTGAGTGAGGCTGATTTACTCTTTGATATTCAAGCAAATTCTACTTATTAAGAAACAAATAAAATATCACTACAAGAACTTGCTTTTTGCACCTTCCAATTTTCAATATTAGCACCATTGTAAATATTGCAAGTGCCTTCTCAATATGCGAAGAGATAATACATAGTTTTAAATATATATTGGGAAGGAAATATGCTTCTGCTGCCTCATTGAGTTTCATGAGTAATATGATATGATTACGCCCCAGCAAAACTCTTATCTAATTTTAAGTCATTTTCTTATCTAATATATATAATTCATATCTATCATATGGATAAAACAAAGTTACAATTAAGACAATAATGTAGTGGCATTTCATTGTATTTTAATAAATAAGCTTGCCTAAGGATTAGAAAAGTAAAACAGTCACATTAGCCAGCCTTACAGAACTGGCAGCGATGGCACACACCTTTAATCCCAGTAGCCACAATGTTATACCCCTTTAATTCTAGTAACCAAATTAGCTTGCCATTTAAACCAGGTGGTAGTGGTGCAGGCCCTTCATTCCAGAACCATAGAGATAGGAGGAGACAGCTCTCAGACTCAGTCTCATTCTAAGATTCCTGGAGGCAGGATTGCCATTTTGGGCTGAGGTTGAGGTAAGAGCCAGTGACTGACTGTTTTGCTTTTCTGACTTTCAGGTTGAACCCAAATTCTGTCACTGAATTTTTATTAATCATGCTTCACAATAACATTTTGTAAATCTTGACAAGTATCTATATCTAAACAATATATATAATATAGACATAGTATATACCTCTATATAATCTTTATTAGCATCCATATTCTAAATATTATATTACACATAAACACAAGTATTTTATACATATAATTACAGCAAAAAAATGTCTTTCTTTTCTTTCAGAACACCCAAGCTAGAATGAAAAGTCATGTTCTCTTTATTTGCACAGGGGTCATCTTCTCAGGGATATCACATCCTCATACCAATGTGACACATCACTGAACTGTTTATTCTGGAAGCGACATGTTTCCAAGCTTATTGCGTTCTTTAGCCTTAAATAGTTTTGTTTTGTTTAGACAGTGCCTTAATTTGAGGAAAAAGATGTTTCACTCCATGAGGTACATCTCTAAATGAAGTTCCAGAAATAGACCAAATAAGCGAATTACTTGCATGGATTGGCTCAACTAAGGAAATAATGTGAGCCTGCAGCCTGCTTGTTCTGACTTAGTTCCCATATCAGAAGATGTAAAACTGAATCCAATGCTCCTAACAGACTTTCCAAAGAAAAGTTTTGCAAATATAAACACCACCTTTGCTTAACTTCACCAGTTAATATCTGCAGATAATATATATTCCTTCTAGCAGTATGATGATAAAAAATACACCTCTTTAAATTTTCTGCTTTTTAAAATTCTAATGGATATTAGATTTTTGATGTTTTAACCAACTATTTAATTCAAGAAATTTGCTATAGCCGGGCGATGGTGGCACACGCCTTTAATCCCAGCACTCAGGAGGCAGAGGCAGGCGGATCTCTGTGAGTTCGAGACCAGCCTGGTCTACAGAGCTAATTCCAGGACAGGCTCCAAAGCCACAGAGAAACTCTGTCTCGAAAAACCAAAAAAAAAAAAAAGAAATTTGCTATAAAATATATTCAATAGAATTTTTGAGTTTACTTGACATAAATAAAGGAAAAAATTAAAAATTCTAATGCCTCAAATAAATTGTAGTTCCTGAAGAAGTTAATGTGTGTGTACTAACTTAATGCACCTACAAAATAATGTATGCCTTATTTACCAATCTATTCACTTTCTAATGTCTCTAGCATAAATTCAGTATCTTATTCTTTATAACTCGAGCACAGTTGGTATTTAGGAAAGTATTGATTTACTCTCAGATGTCAGGTATGGAAATACAGCTTTTCCTTTCCACAGTGACTAATGAGCTTGTCAGGAAAACGGTGTTTTACGGAATTTTATGTAACAAAAGACTAGTGGCTACTTTTTATTCTAAACCCAAAGTAGGAAAACATGGCAAGCTTATCTAAAATGTCAAATATAATCTATCATGATTCAATTATATTTGGAAGGAAATACAAAAGTGAGAAAATACATTGTTAGATAGCATATAATGATGGAAACACTTTATTTCTGATAACATATTATTTGTTATCAATAAACAAATATACTTAGCCAGTTTTTACCTACCAAAATTGTTTTAAATATAAATATTATATTATACGTATTTGTTCTTCTGCTATTCAAATCTGATTATGTTAAGAAAAGTGTGTCTTTAAATTTTGTAATAAATCTTTCAAATAAGACATAAGTAGAAAGTCTGAGCAACACTGATCCTGTGAACAATCTTACCTTAGTAGTTCAATATAAATTTGAATTTTTTTCCTGCAATTTCCTAGAGCAATTTTAACCCCTCCCCAAATGTGAAGGTCCATTCATTCAGACAGCTGGGTAGAATTTAAAAATACTAATCTAACTAAATATTTTTCATGTTAAATTGGGATTAAAAAAATCACAAACCCCAGTTATTATTTCCCTCCGCTTATTTTGGACACATATATTTTCAAAGTTAAAACACAATTGAAGAAAATACCATGTGATTCTAGAATTTGCACACACAGTATCTCTTTCTGGAATTATCCCCAACACCAATGTAAAGTGTTCATTTGTTCAGATATTTATGACAAGTACAACTTATGACGCATTTTTCAGTCAGGGACCACCCACTCCTCAGGCATTAATCACACTGTTCTTTCCAATTACTTTCTTTTCTTTGACTGTTTTAAGCATCGGCTAATTTCTCTGCCTCAAATGGTATTTTAGTAGAAGTAGGAGTCACTGGTCAAACTGCTCCAACTTCTGTACAAATATTAATTCCTGAGAAAGTTCCCAACAATAAAATACTAACAGTTATTCTTATGTTTTAAATGTTTTCATCAAAATAAAATAGAATTATGATTATGTACTTACTACTACTGTGGTCAAAGTTATCATTGTATCAAATATATATACACTATTTCTCAATGTGCTTAAAAGATCTTTGCATACATCAAGACATACAATGAGGAAGGGCTGATTATATTATAATATCCTTGCTTGCCTTGTACAGATGTCTAAAATGTGACTGATGGTGCATTATTTGTTTATAATTGGCTGCCTGCATTTTCATGAGAAAGTCTAAGTCTATTGTATCCAACAAACTCGCTGACATGTAAAATGAGAATTTACTGGACAGACTCTTAAAGAATACTCTTTTCAATTAATAAAAAAAGATAATCGTTTTCATTTTAATTGTACTATTGTTTAATTGGTTACTTAATTTTTGTTACAATGTATGTACATTTCTTTTTTTGTGTGACAATGTATGTACATTTCTTTTTCTATTTCTTCCTTCTAGAACCCATCTTTCACAATCATAGCACCTTCTTAAATTAATTGCTATTTCATGTGTATACGAATATAAACATATATTTCTAAATATAACCTACTCAGTATGTATAATGTTTCTAAGACTGATCATTTGGGTTTACATAGCCAGCTGATGTGCTATTCCCTGAAGAAAAATGTTTCTTCCCACTTTCAGCATTTCCTCCTAGCCCGTATTTCTTTGTGTAGAACCGAGGCCTTATGGTGTTTCCTTTGTTCTCTCTGGCAGGTTTATTGCTGCTGCCCTTATTCAGCTCCTATTTAGGTAGCAAGCTGGTGAGCCTCCAAGAGTGTTGATTCTGATATTAGTACAAGACACACTCTCATAGCAAATTTATAGTTCTACTGGCTCTTACAATCCCTCTATTCCTTTTCTTCGAGTCACTGATTTCCTTAATGAAGGAAGTTTCGATGCTGAAGAGTAATGATTGTACTCATCGTGGGGTATAGGGACAATTATTTGATGCAGTTAGGGATTATTCTGTTTTAGTGAAACGGAACTTGTAGATTTTTCTGTAAGATGGATCGTTTGCTTCCTCTGAGTTGTTGGTCAGCTTTGAAGTACCAAGCATGGATTCCCTCTGATTGAATGGATCCTAAGCCCAAATAGAGACCTATTAGCTACTGCCAATGTATACGTGCCACTTCTGAAACCTTAGGGTTCCATGATGGTTGTTACTGTGAATCATTGTCATCATAGTTAAGTGGGAATGTTGGTTGTTTCGTTCCTTTGAAAGCTTTCGTGGAGTCTTCTGATACCATGAAACCTAGGTCTCAGAAAGAAGGTGTTCAATCGGTTTGCCAGCTACTGGGTTCTTAACTCTCCTTAACTTTCTGTTGAATCTATAGAAGTTGCGTATTTGAGCACATCCAGAGCAGCGTGATTTTTAGCAACACACTGTTGACAGGGAATGTTTAAACCAAATTTGACATTGGCCTGCAAGAGGCCTTTTAAGGTATTTCCTGATGGCAAAGGGTTGCCTTGCCTGACCCTTGTTGATATGTAGTTATTAGTCTTAATCCTGGCCTTTACCACATGGTCTGTATACTCAAGAAGACTGGGACCTCCTGTTTGGATTATCTCTAGAAAAAAGGTTGTTGTAGGAAGATTTTGCCTAACATTGCTTTTCAAATGACATTGTTTACCATAATTTAAAAGAAATCTGACATTTTGATTTTTCTTCAAATTTCTAGAATTTAGTTCTCTTATCAAAGCATCATCATAAATGAGAGATACAACACCAGCTGTATTTCTGATCCATTCATCTATTGATTGGTGCTGATCTTGATTTTAAAGGACTGATCATCCTTTTGTATTCTGAATTAACATTTACAAACAAAAGCCAAAGATTCAATTAATATTTGTCTAATGTCTGTCTGATATTATTCTATTTATATCTGAAAATCAATCTGTGTAAAAAGACAGTGAAGGCTTCTTTGGGGTCTTGTATAATTTTACTAAATGACTCAATCCACTTTCCTGATGCTTCAACTGTGTCTCAAGTATTCAAGGCTGCTATATAACATTGCACAGAAGTATGGTTATCAAATCTAAACTATTCTTGCAAATCAACATATTTGTTCTTCCCCAGGAGCTTGTCTTTGGAAATTTCAATACCTCTAGCCCTTTCCTGCTGTTCTATGACCTTCGCTTCATCTCTCCTTCACGTTTTTCTTTGTAACTGAGGGCCAGCTTCCAATACTGTTGTAACTAAATATTTCCAGTCTTGTGGAATAATTCTGTTCCTAGTGGCTCATGAATTTAACATCTGCCTCACAAAGGGTGAATGTATAACATATATGATGGCTTCCTTAAATCTCTTTAAATCTAAAATTTATACAGAACTCCAATTAACTTTTGAATAGCCGTGGGAGTACCTATCATCTGGTGGTCATTCTTCTGTGGCAATTAGATATATTAAGGTTGGTTTCGAATAACATTGGGTCATTCCTCTTCAGTTTCATAATGTGATGATGCAATAGGTTTTGCTCTATATTCTTCTACAGGTATCTGAGTATTTTTTCTCATTTTTATTAGTAAATTTTTCTAAGGCGTGTAGCTTATCAATTATAAGTCTTTCTAAAGCTGTTTGTTATAAATTGTAAATTGTTCTAAGGCTTGTACCTTATCCATCATTTATTTTCATATTTTCATTAGTAAGTCTTTCTAAGACTTTCATCTGATTAATCAAATTATCATATTTGGCCCAGTTATCAAACCGTGTTTTTAAGGATAAAAATAAAAATTATCAAACTGATAACAATTGTGATCAACATTATCACAATCCCATTTTAGTGATTTATAGCCTCATTTACTTTTTTCATTTGCCAGCCTTTCATAGTAGCTCTAAAAGTGGTCCTAACTCCCTGCATTGTGGCATTACCGATTCTTATCATGGGAAACATACCCCTACTTTTTGAAAACCTGAGTTTTCCTTTAAGGAATCCTCGGTATCTCACCAGATCTGCTGGCAATGGCAACAAAGGTGGGGCTGTGATCCAGGGTAACCAGCTGGGTTGGTGACACTCAAGTGTGGTGGGGAGCACGGACTAGCTGTTGCTTATCAGCATGTCTGAGTAGAGGAGACGGAGGATGCATGGCTGGGTCACACAGTAGTTTGTAGCAGTGGCAGCCGCAGTAAAAGTCAGAGCCCCGCATAGGTCTCAAGGCAGCCCAACTGGCTTAGATTGATGGTCACAGAGAGGGGGTCTAGGGAAGACTCGCACGGTATAAGAGAGCACCTGCTAGTGGTGGGGTCGTTAACCAAAGTGGTGTTTAGGACACAGGAGGGCAGGCAACAGATGGAGGCTGCAATAGAAAGACTGCAATGGAAGAATTCTGGACATGGAAAAAAAAAACAGCAGAGGGCCTGTGGAGAGGGAACAAAGCTGGGGACAGGGGCAGTAAATGATGGGTTCACTTCCTTGGTATACTTTAATAATACCCCACATTGAACACTAGATTTAATGATTATCTAAATCACTAATAAAGCTCAGAGTCAGATAGTGAGATATGAACCTGGTATATCCAAATGGTGCCAGAGAAAAATCCCAGTTGCCACCTCTCTCTGCTTTTCCAAGATCCAAAATGCCTGCAAAACTCCTCAGCCCTTTGTGCTTCCTCCCCGTGTCCCTCACTCCTGCTGTGCATGCCAAAACCCTCTAAGGTTTATACAGGTCAGCTGATGGTGAACTCCATCCTCTGAATCAATGTTCAAATTATTAACAGTTTTGGGAGACAAAACAAGGTAATCTTCCTCCTACTGTGCCCCTCCCCGAAAAAGAGAAACTCTATATAATCCCATACCCTGTACAATTTCCTGCAGCTTCTCATCCACACAGAAGCAGCCAGCCTCTGGTAATTCTTCAAATACATCTCTCGTGTGTGTGTGTGTGTGTGTGTTTTGTTATTGTTGTTTTGTATTTGGTGAAGTTTGGCTTTGTGGTATTACTTGGCTTCTGTCATAATACCATTCCTTCAGAGCTGTAACAGTTGCTTACCGAAAACCTCTCCCCTCCTAGTTTTACCACTTGCATCCAGCAACCCTCCTCTCAGAGATCCCACACCTCCTTTGGAGAAGTTTTTCCTTCAGAGATGTAACATTTGCGGTAATTATTACCACAGATGAAGGAGGGTATGTTTCCCCTCAGCAAAATGTTATACTAGGATGAAGGTAGTTTGCCAAGCCAGGAACTTCCTAATAGTCATTTCAAATGGTATATATTTTAGGGTGATTTTATATAGTAATCCAGAAAAAAACTTATGGTCAAGCACAAAAAAAGGCCAGTAGTGATGAGCTCTGGAGAGTTTCTCGTATGTTTCTGTCCCTTGCACACTCTTCCTATATGCCTAATAGTTTAACATTTTTCTACCCTCTGCTCAAATAACAAGTCAGCAACTCACTTCAAAACTTAAAGGTATTTCCAGCCCCATTTTTGTCACTATAGTGATAGTTTTGCATGTTTCATTTTCTCAAATTCTACTAGATCAAACATTTCAAGAGTCAAACAAACTTCAAACATATATTCAGATTTTGGGCCTTTTTTATATTCCTAATCCTATCATATACTGCTAAGGTTTGGGAACACATTTTTCAAAATTGATGAAAAATGTCCCTAGCTTGGAGATTAAATTTAAGGATATTAGAGAAATAAATATTAGTGATGGTGTGAGTGTTTCCTAATATGAAAAGAGAAATAAGTACCATAACCTAGACAGTGATTACGTAAGATAAAGCTTAGTGCCACCTTAATCAAGGTGATTGCAATTTCCTGGATCCTTACATAATATAATAATAGAGTAAGTAAAAAATTCATGCCAAAGATACTAAAATATAGGAAGAAGGCAACATGCAGGCACCAGCTAGACATCTTTGTATTTAATGAGTTGTGTGTTTTCCTCAGCAATGGGGCCCTGCTGTGAGTTTTCAAAAAGAAACCTTCTTTCCTAACATTCGTCTGAGTTGTTTAGGGAAGTACATGGGATCTCCTAGGCCAACAACTTAACTGAATGCAACATAGTCTCACCAATGAACACCCTGCCTGGCTGCAGAAGATGGTAAACTCAGACAGTGCATCCTCCTTTACTTGGAGTACTCACTAGGATCATCCTCACAGATTCCAGGCTGATTCCACTGCCCTGTTTTCACACATCTCAATTGCTCCCCAATTCTCACTGTCTCTTCATGCACTTTCTCACTCTTCCCTCCCCTTTTCATTTGATCATTCCCACTCTCTTTCCCACAGAATACAGATGCGAAATTGATGCTTTTTTCCCTTTTCAGGGAGGAAAGTCCATGAGTGAACCCTAGAGCACCCCTCTTTACCTGACTGCTCTGGGTCTATAGATTGTTGCTTGATTATCACTTTCTTAAGAGCTAATATATCATATTTGGGTTTCTGGATCTGGGTTACCTCATGCAAAATTATTTTTTTTCTAGATGCTTTCATTTACTTGCAAATTTGGTGATATCATTTTAAAGTAGCTCTATTGTGTAAAGATAACACAACACATTTTCTTTATTTACTCTTTAATTGAGGGACATCTAAGTTGTTTACAGTTTCTGGATATTATGAGTAAGTTGCCCTGAACATAACTGAAGAAAGTGTCCTTGTGGTAGGATGGAGCACCCTTTGGGCGTACGCCCAACAGTAGTATAGATGGATCTTTAGGTAGATAAATTCCAGTTTTCAGAGGAGCTACCACATTGTTTCCCATAGTGGATATACAAGTTTTCACTCATAGAAACCCTGGAGGAGTGATCCTTTTACTCCACAAACTCAAAAATGAGCTGATATCTGCATTATTTTTATCTCAGCCATTCCTACAGGTTTTAGGTGGAATCTCAGTGTCATTTTGATTTGCATCCCCATGATATCTAAGGATGATGAAACCTCTTAAGTGTTAAGTCTTTCTCAACCATTTTAGATTCTACTAGTGAGAATTCTCTGCTATATTTGTATCCCATTTCTTACTGGATTATCTGCTTTTTATATCTAATTAAGTTCTTCATATATATTACATAATAAACTACTGTCATAAGTGGAGTTGGTAAAAAATTTTTTTCCATTCTGTAGGCTGCTGTTTTGTGTGATTGATGTTGTCCTTTGCCTTACAGAAGCTTTTCAGTAAAATGAGGTTCCATTTATTCATGCTCTTTGGTGTGAACAGATATTCTTGTGGCTACGGAAAGAGAAACCTGGACACCAACCAAGTCATAAAACCTTTGACCTACAATCTGTCCTGTCTGAAAGTTGTGCTGGGATAATAGTGGAGAACTTGTGGGGGTGGCCAACCATGCCTTATACTGACTAAATGGCTAGGGACCAGAGACTGGGTAGCCCAGAGACTTATGGTAGAACCAAATAAAATAGGTAAGTAAAAAAATATAATGAATTAATTCCTAATGATATTCTTATGTACTTGTAGATCAGTAATTTTTTCCAGTTGTCATCAAAGAAACTTTCTTAATCAGCAGATAGGAGCAGGTGCAGAGACCCACAACCAGATATTATTTGGAGAGACTAAACGAGAGGTCTCTATAGGGTCCCTTTCCTTGAAGAACTGCGAATTCCACAGTAGATTATAGAAACCAGAGAGGATGAAGGATACCTGGAGAATATGGACCACTAAATTAACTAAGCAGAGCTCAGATGGACTCACACTGACTGAAGCAGTGACCATGAAGCCTGGAAGGGTCTGTACGAGGGTCTCTGCATATATATTATGGTTGTGTAGCATGAAGTTTTTGTAGGACTCCTAACAATGCAAGTAGGTATGTCTCTTACTCTTTTACCTAATCTTAGGTTGTTTTTCCTTCTATTGGATTGCCTTTTCCAGTCTTTATAGGAGGTCTTTTGCCTTTTCTTATTTTAACTTGTTTTGTTCTGTTAAAAAAGAAATAAAGAAAGGAAGGAAAGAAGGAAGGTAGGAATGTCAAACAATTTTGTCATGAACATAGATGCAAAGTTTTTAAGAAAATACTTTTAAACTGAAAATATTTCATTGGTATATATGGAAAGCAGAAAAGATAAATCTGAGCAGGAATGGCAAAGACAGCAGGCCTTTCTGCATTTTTTCCATTGACATGACTTATAGACAATTGCGCAGCAGCAGCCTATTTAAAAGCAAAAGCGACATACCATGCACAATCTCACCAGATCTGAGATTAACCTGAAAATAATCTAAACAAAGTCTGACCAAAGTATCTAGTCTATATGAACCTTTCAGACATCATGTAAGCTGATATAGTAAAAAGTTCTTCCAGGTGATTGTGTTTTTGAGTTTCTGTTTAGCAACAAATATCACAGAAATCAGTTTTTGCTAGAGTCTGAAATATCATTTCTAAAACTCACATTAATAAACAATTTTCTATAAGTTCATGAGTGAGTTTTTCATGGTATAATGAGATACTTGAGAAAAATGTCACATCAATGAAATTTGCTGTTGAGTAATAGACTGAAAAAGAATCCCTAAACAAACATTAATCACATTGTATTTGTCTTATGTGAAATAAAAACAATAGCAATCAAAGCTCAGACATATTTGCACAAAAAATGCTTTTATAAGTATATGATTTTTTTAGTGCCATAGCTGTAAGCATATCTGACATTATTATCTTTCTGAGCCTTATGACAAATACTTATTATTAAAGAGTATGCCTAGCTTTATCTCCTATGAGAGAAGCTAATTCTGTTTGGAGAGTACCATCTCAGTCTCTTGTTTTATCATGTTTTAAATGTACACATTTCAAAAATAATATTTTCCATTAGAAAATAATTATTATACACTGTGCTTTCTTCACAGCTTGAGAAATCTTATGTACTCTTGGAATATAGATAAAACACATTCATTAATAAGTTATTTTGAAAACAGTTTGCTATTTCACAAGTTTTTAACATTGCAGCAAGAAAACACAACAAGATGAAATTATATCTTTTTGTTTTTGAGACAGGATATCCTTCTGTAACTTTGGATGTCCTCAAACTAGCTCTAAAAACTAGGCTGCCCTTGAACTCACAGTTATTAACCTGACTCAAAGGCATGGTACACCACCATTTATATAATTTTCCTATATTAAACACAAAGAAAAAATTCTAGTCTAAATTTTATTGTCATTCTTATAATGAACAAAGGTATAAAATCACTAATATTATAGATAAAATTAAGGCTATTTGTTTAACCAAATAATATAACTAAATCTTTGTTGTATTAAAGACCTTAATCTAACCAATCACACATTAAATAGTTTTATGAAGCTTACATGTTGTGGGATAATGTTCTTTTATACTATAAAGATTTGTCACTCATATTTGATAAAGCGTTGATTGGCCAGTAGCCTAGCAGGAAATATAGGCAGAATGACAACTGGGAGAATTCTGGGAAGAGGAAAGGCAGAGATGCAGTCACCAGCCAGCCAAAGAAGAAGCATGATGAGAATGTCTTAGGCACCTTGCTTGTACCTAAACATAGACAAGAATTATGGGTTAATTTAAGTTGTAAGACTTAGTTAATAATAAGCCTGAGCAACAAGCCAAACAGTTTATAATTAATATAAACCTCTCTGTGTTTGTTTGGGACTGAACAACTGCAGAACCAGGCAAAACAAAAATGTCCATCTACAAATAGCATTTAATGTTTGGCAACTATATCCACATAAATTCTGAGAGACCTTGGGAAGATATTCTAAACACAAAAGAATAGAGTTAAGCATGGCTTGTTAGTAGCAGTATTTTCTTGGGTGGGGTCTGTTTGGTAGAGGCAAGCAGAGGCATGGTTCCTTTAAGGGAGCCTTTCTATTTCAGTGTTAGTGGCAAAAAATCACAGGGCTTTTTAAAGAGGTTCTCCTACCAAACACTTAAATGGGGTATATGAACAGCCAGTGTCATGCTCGTTCCTGGTGGCATGGACATAAAAACTCCACACTGTTGTGGCAATAAATGTAGCTCCCACCAGTACCTCTGACATGACACTAGACGTTCAGGAATCCAAAGTATGAGTCAGAGCCAGTTGCATTAATCCTAGCCATTCCAATTAACAGATTAAAGGCTCATGTATTAAGAAAAAGATAAGAATATACAGTAAAGACAGGTTCAGATGAAAAAAACCCTCTAAATAGTTTACATTGTGTTTAAAAATATGCATAGGCTTAGGAGAGAAAAGAAAAAGGATAAAGTCCTTAGAAAAGAAATAGAATAATAAAACAAGCCACATAAAGATGGAAAATACCAAGAGAGTCTGGATACTGTATGTTAATATGTTTTGTCTTTGAACTGGTTGACTGCTGAGGAAGGAGCAACAGTTACTAAAAGACATTTGATTATAAATTCTACTAGAATAACCCAACCTATATGAGCTATATATTTTAAAAATATCTAGACTTAAAAATTGAAGACAAAGGGTATGTTACCTTGGGAAAGAGGTTCTGTATTTATTTCTACAGGAAATGAGAAGCTGTTTTTCATTCTGGGTTAAGAAAAAAAAATACATATATATATATATAAAACAAAGGAAATGAGATTCAGAGTTCTTGTTTTAAAAATAAAAAGGAGAAATGCTTTGGGATAATGTTCTTTTACACTGTAAAGATTTCCCACTCATATTGATTTAATAAAATGCTGATTGGCTAGTACAAAGGTGTAGAAGGAGCTATGGGCCGGCCTGGGAGCTGCGGGCTGTGTTCCTGCCGCCCCAGCTCCTGATAGCCTGGCTAGTTTATGCCCCAAAATAACAGTACACAAACTCTATTAATTTAAACACTGCTTGGCCCATTTCTATTCATGTGTGTAGCATCCTAAGGTGCACATACCGGGAAGATTCTAACCTATGTCCATCCTGGGTCGGAGCTTCATCGCATCTGCCCCAGAGAGCAGGGCTAAGGCGTCTGAGCTCACTTCCTCTTCCTCCCAGCATTCTGTTCTGTTTACTCCACCCACCTAAATGCTGGCCAATCAAATGGGCCAAGGTAGTTTTTTTATTAGCCAATGACCTTCCTCCATCACAAAGGTAGAAAGTATAGGTAAGGCAACCAGACTAGTAAAATTCTAGGAAGAGGAAAGGGAGGGAGTCAGTTACCAGTCAGAAGCAGAGCAAGCAAGATGAAAGTGTTCTACTAAGAAACAGTAGCAAGCCACATGGTTAAGCATAGAAAAGAATTATGGTTAATTTAAGTTGAAAGGGCTAGGAGAAATGAGCTTGAATAGGCCAAACAATTTGTAATTAATAGGAAGTCTCTGAGTGGTTATTTTCAAAGCAACCGTGGGATCAGGTGGGACAAGAAACCTACAGTTAAATATAAAATATAACAAAAGATTTTGATAAAGTCTTTTGAGTTCATTTAAAACAGAATATCATGGGTTCTTAGGGAAAATTATTTAATTATTTATTCAGGACATTATGTAATTGAAAATGTGATACTCCTTATCCAGTTTTGCCCCAGGGTAACATTTCAAAAACTATGGTAAACCGTAATATCTAACAAATTAAAACAGATAAAACCAAATTCTAGAATATTTTCATCACTTCCAGAATATTCCTTTTATCATTATGGTTCAATCTCTTTTCACATCCACTCAATGTCTGCTTATCTCTACAATTTACTTGATGTACTCTTCATATTTTGAGAACAGCACATACGTGAAAATGTACTATGTATAACATTTGGGACTGCATCTTCTCCTACATGTAGAACTCTAGATAATTATAGAAGTCGGTATTGGTTACAGTGTTGTTCCTTTTTCTTACCGAGTCAGTGCATGTGGGGGTACATGTTGCTTTACTGTTTACCAGTTACAGGACATTAAACTACTAAACTTCTGTCTATAGGATTTTATCTGAATGCAAGTCTCAATTGTTTAATGATAAGTGATCCATAATCCAGGCATAGTAACATGTATATATAATCCCTGCATGAAAGAAATTCAAGAAGATATTAAGTTAAAGTATCCTGATTCTGTATCGAACAACAAAAGGGCTGAAGATTGCAATATTATAGAAATTTCATGTTTGTTTGTTTGTTTTTTTTTTTTAATGTTAAAGCATTTTCATTGAGGCTATTTGGTTAATATACCCAAATCAGTGTGTGAATAAAAAAAATAAAAATAAATAAAAAAACCTTTTGGCGTCTTCATCAACTTTCTGCTTTGTTATTTTATTTTACAACTGTTTGGAACTTCTCAGAATATTTGACACATTGTATCTTCCTTGATATTTTTGTATCAACCAAGAAAATTTAACACTGCCCACTTACCTTTTCATTTGGAGTTTGCAGAATTCAGATACTTATCAATTTTTTTGTTGTTTTAAATGAGGTTACTCAAAGTTTCTAAATAAAGAACCATTGTATAACTCTCAAATGTGAATACTTAAAACTATTTATTTAAATTTGCATATCTTTCTCTTACACTGATTATTTTATTGATTTGTCTAGATACTTAAGTACTATATTGAGCACAATAGAAGAGACCAAATGCAATTGATTTTCTTTTAGTCTTAGGGAGAAAAGCTCACTCTTGAATGATAAAGTATATTTCTATGTTTTTGCATATATTTTAATCAATTTTCATTTGTGTCCTACTCTTATTTTTCTATAGCTTACTTTTTATTACAAATGAATGTTAAATTCTATAAGATATTTTCTCTTCAAAACCCCAAGTTATTTTTAAGTTAAAATAGTAGATTACAATGTCTAACTTGTTACTTTAAATAAGTTTGAATACCTAACTTTATATGTTCAATACTTTTATACATTTCTTAGTTATTTTTCATAGTTTTAAGAATTTTTTTTTTTGATTTTTAGAGACATGATTTCTCTGTAGCTTTTGGTTTCTGTCCTGGAACTAGCTCTTGTAGACCAGGCTGGCCTTAAACTCCCAAAGATCTGCCGGCCTCTGCCTCCCGAGTGCTGGGATAAAAGGCATGTGCCACCACTGCCCAGCTCAGTTTTAAGAATTTTTTAACTTCATAATTATGGGCAAAATTAACATTGAATTTTTACTTTTGCCTTTGTAGTCATTACCTAGTTTTGATGGGACAAAACTAGCTTTATTAAAAAAATTTTATTCCCTCTTCAACATTTTGCAAAAAGTTGAGTTGACTATTTATTCTCTGCATTTTCAGTAGAATTATTGGTGAAAAATATTAAACCTTAAAGATTATCTGGCAGAAAATTTTAATTATGGATTCTTGAGACATTAAACCCCAAATTCTGTTTCTAGATTTTAACTTAAATTTTGAATATTTTCCTACTAGAATATTTTCATTCTAAAATATTTTCAAAGTATGATATTTCTTTCTAAGGATGTATTTCTTCCCTATATGATAATGTATGCCAAAGTACAATATATAGTTCTATGGCAAAATCTCATCATTCCTTGATACTTTCGTTCATTCTTGTTTAGAATTATGGGATTTTGCTATTATTAATGCTGATCTGGTTGTCTTATAGCTCAGGGCCATATTTAACCCTCAATTATAGCAAAATATTCTCCTTTATAGACTACTTTCTATCTTCCAAATACTTTCAAATCAATATCCCAGTTTTATGAATATATTTTATCATGCAGAGTAACTGGGCCAAATCTTCATGAGTTTAAAGGAAAGAAATAATATACACTCTATGTTATTTCAGTTACCAGATTCAGTTATATTTTATTTAGATCCTTGTCAGTAATAATATTAGGAATGTTGTACTTTACAGTGATGCAATTGTCAGAATTACTCAAGAACTTGAGATTCATTATATTGATCACAGATATATTCTTCCCCTTAAACACTCTTAGAAGTTTACTGTGTGTTAAAACATAGCAGTTCCCCTATGAAGACCAGCTAAAACACAACATAAAGAGAACCAGGTAGTAGCCACAACAAATTGTAGCTAATTTAGTATGTAACTTTGGGGATCCATTTTACAGTACTCAACCCATCTACATTTTATATTTGAAAACTGTATATTATGATGCAGTCTTCTAACTCATGAGTCTTCTTTATTATACAAATACAGTTTTACTGCACCCAGTATCTAGTATCATAAATAACAGAGAAGCTTTCATGTTTATTTATATACATTAGCCTATGACATGTATATATGGGTGATTCACTTTAAAGGAAAGCAAGTCTAATTGTTTATATTACAGTATGAGAAAAATTACTAAAGGGATGAGCAAATAAATATAAATCATAAGCAGATAATAAAATGCATGTGGGAAATACTGATAACACCACTTTTTTCCATCTAAAATAAATAACAATTACTCTCCCAAAGCACAAAAACCTGTCACAAGAACCATAGTTATGACATAACTAAGCTTTCTTTCATGTTAGAGTCAAAGTATTCATGCTCATTTATTGAAAAAAAAATCAAGGAATATTTATTTAACTGTAATTACAGAATTGTGGTTTGCCACAACAAGAATCATATTATACTAGGATTATAAACAGTGTGTAAGAATGATACAAACATGTAAATATTCACATAGTATCTGAAATTTTCAGCTGTTATTTTTCATTGATTTTACTGATGTTCTTTGGTAGCTTTTTTACACTTAAATTCCCACTCTGCTTGTAATATGATTATTTAAATATGATTCTATAGGATGAAAAAGAATGTTGACACATGAAATCTGTATTTTCTTTACTTCTGTTCCTTGTGAAAGAATAGTTGACATGAAGAAGTCCCAGAAGAAAGCTGCTTATTCTGCTCTACACTTCCAGGGTATAGTGACATGGAAGGTGTGGTGGCAGATGTGTCAGGCAGCAGGTCACTCTGTCTCTACATTCGAGAGTCAGGAGATGAATGCTAGGAATCTGCTTCTTTTCTCTCTTTTCATTCAGCATGGGATGAGATACATTAAGGTTGCACTTTTGCCTCTCAGTTACAACTTTCTGAAAAAGCCCTGACAGACATTTCTAGAAATTTCTCTGTTAAATAATCACAAGTTTACCCCTATTTAAATGACAAAAATAACACCAAGTTTACACTACAACACTCTACTCCTGCTGTCCAAAGTCTCAAGTTTATCTTCTTTATTAATTTATTAATCAAGTTTATTTATTTTATATCCTGACTATGGTTTCTGCCCCCTCCTCACCTCCCATTCCCCACTACCTCTTCTCTGACCACCCTTGTTCTCCAATTCCTCTTCTTTTTTTTTTTTCTGTTCACAGAAGGGAAGTTTGATATGCCAACAAAATACGGGATATCAAGTCATTATGGTACTGAGCTACTGTCCTAATATTAAGACTTGAGAAGTCAACCTACTATGAGGAATTGGTTCCAAAAGCCTGCCAATATGTCAGGGACAGACTGTGCTGCACTCTCAAAGCTAAAAGTCTTACACACCCAGGTTAGCTGTCTTTGTGGGTTCCCTTATGATGACCTTGACGCCCTTGGCTAGAAAGATCTTTCCTCCTTTTCTTCAACACTATTCCTAGAACTCAGTATAGTGCTTTGCTGTGGATCTCTGCAAATTCTTCTATCAGTTATTGGACAAAGACTTTCTAATAAGATCAAGGAGATCAAAATATGACCACCTCTTACCTTGTAAATCTTCTCCCTAAAAAGCCTCCACCCCTAAAATGCCTTATATAAGCCCCTCTGTTTTTTCAGTTGTCAACTGTCCTTCACTCTGTCTGGGCAGCCATTCTCCTGAATTCTTCATTCCCAAATAAAGATTTTTTTTAAAGAGTGTTAGTTAAATATCTTTTTTTTCCAGCAAGGAACAGAATCTCTTTTGGGAAGATCCTTTGGGAGAAGAACAGAGCAGAAGAAATCAATATTTCTGCTGGGAAACTCCCTTGGGAGGAGAGCAGAAGTAACAACTTATCTCCAGTGCAAGAGAAGATTGCTGTATTTCTGCAAGGGTTTCCCCTACGGCCAGAGCTGAGAAGAAGTCGATACCTCTGCTGGGACTTCCCCTTATGAGAGCAGAGTAGAAGAAGAAACAGATACTGCATTGTGAGGTGGAGGAGAACTCAGCTGTAAATGCTCTCTCTTGGAGAGGAGCAGGATTGCTACATCCTGTGGGGAGACCATCATCCACCACATTCCAGCTTCAGGTATAGCCTGACTTCCATACAAGTCAGGATGCTTTTCTCCCCACAACTGCAGCTTTTGATTCTCTGTAGGGATGTCCAGAGGATCATTTTATGAAAGCCCAGCATGGAGTGGAGATGTGGGGATGTTGAGGTTGTCAGATCCTTTGAACATCCACCTAGGCAACCACCATACACAAGATACCTCCCTTCACAGCTGTAGATATAGCCTGACTTCCATACAAGTCAGGGTAAATTTCCCTCCAGAGCTTTCAGGTATAGGCTGACTATCCAAGAACTTAGAATATCTTTCCCTCCGAAGCTGAAACACTTTCAGGTACAGCCTGACTTACCCACAATTCAGGATGCTTTTCCCTCCACGACTGTATCACTTGCATCCCCAACCCAATCCCTCACTCTCCTGTCTGTACCTGACAACAGTTTACCTAGGGGATTTCTTGTAATGCATCTCTTAAAGAGTCACCAAAGCACTATATTTTGTTTCTAATTTGTAGCAATAAAGTTTCAACTTCAATTAACTCTTACCTCTGATCCTCCAGTTAAAAAAATAGTTATATTTTTCAATGTACAATAGCTTAGGATAAGTATTCCTAATTCAATGAGAAAAGGAACAAAGACAGTAACAAAGCAGACCCAGGAGAAAACAGGACAAATGAATCTGTCATCTGACACTTAGCCTATTAGGGATACAAAGGCCTTGCCTGTTCAGTCTCCACTTTTGCCTTTCTTTGCACTGACCTGTCCATTCCTTTGTGTATGGTGGTTGCCTAGGTGGATGTTCAAAGGATCTGACAACCTCAACATCCCCACATCTCCACTCCATGCTGGGCTTTCATAAAATGATCCCCTGGACATCCCTACAGAGAATCAAATATCCATTTCTTGTCATAATTTGTTTTACAAGAACCTTGATACAAGTAAACATGACATCTTCAATCAGTCTTCTGATTTGTTCTTTAACAAAAAACATAAAAATTTAAGATACACTGCCAAGCATTGCTATCAGTCAGCACCCTCTGTGTCAGCTATACTTGCTTCAATGAACATATGTAGATTAATTTGGCAGGACACCTCCCTGAGTCATTGTTTGTAGTGAGGGACTTCAGAATTTTTAAGCCCCACATTCTCACGTTAACCTTTTTCTTCATAGTTGGACATTTTTAGTGGGTGAGATCCTGTTGTCATTTTTTCCTATTGTACTATTGTAGAGTTTAATGTTGATTTTTAATTGTACTGTGATGACTAGCTATTCTTGGTTGCCTACATGACTGGATAGTGAATCTACTAAAACTTATGGGTACACTTGTGAAAGAATTTCTTTTTTTAATATTTATTTATTTATTATGTATACAATATTCTGTCTGTGTATGTCTGCAGGCCAGAAGAGGGCACCAGACCTCATTCCAGATGGTTGTGAGCCACCATGTGGTTGCCGGGAATTGAACTCAGGATCTTTGGAAGAACAGGCAATGCTCTTAACCACTGAGCCATCTCTCCAGCCAGTGAAATAATTTCTTGATCATATTATTTGAAGATCAGAAACTCAACTTAAGTGTGTACAGAAATTTCTGGAGGCAGATAATAAGATGTAGAATAAGGAAACTTTGCTCTTACATGGCTATCTTTTCCCTTCCTAGCATTTTACCTATCCTGTTACTTCTGTAGTCCTCTGATATCAGAACAAGTTTCTTCAAGCTTCCATCATAAAAGGCAAAAAGCTCCCCTAGAATCATCTAGCTTTTCATTACTAAATTTAGATTTCTCAGGCCTTCATTTTCATGGATCCAGCAATTCCAGGATTCTAGACTTTGAAATGCCCCCATTATGCTCTATTTACAACATTCCAGTGATCCACCAAACCATAGGAGCATTTCTTTTCACATTCCCTTTGGAAAGAAGCTTGAAATGTGGAAGAACCATGCAGTTAGATGAGTCACAGATAATCTCCTTTGATGAATGCCCCACTGATATAACACAAATACTTACAAAATACAACCCAAGAAAGTGCATGGGTTTTGATGTGACAAAGTATTTAGAAGTACAATTTAAAGAAATGCATGTTTGGTTTTTTACTTGTTGCTGTTTTTTGTTTATTTGTTTTGATTTTGCTATTTGAGGGTAAAGTTTATTATAACAGAGGTGTGTTTGTTGTTATCATTGGAGTTAGGTGAAAGCATGGATCCTACCAGTGCACACAGACCAGCCCATCTCTCCAAATGTAACCAAATACAGAGAAAAATAATAATGGAACTCATACAAGGGAACTTTATTGAATTTAACCACATGGATGAAAGAAGAAATAAAGTTAAGCAGTGACACTCTAAATAATATCCATTTTCATAGGCCTGCTATTTTATTTTGACTTAAATAGAAAGCTAGAGCTAGATATCACTAGACTTTTGTGGTCAAGGTATGGTTTGGATCATCAGTAGCTATCAATTTCTCCCATGAAACATAAGACAAGAAATTAAGAACTATGTAAATCTTTTCCTGAGGTTAAGTTTCATCTTCAGTCTATAAGAGGCCATTTCCTTTTCTTTGTAAAGCTTGAGATTCCTGAGGAAATTCGATTTTCTTCTGATGATTGTTTTAATAGTTTAAGAGCTAAAGGAAGTGGCACCCATCTCTCTGTCTTTAGACTATCTTCACAACTTCTAGTATGGCCATAATTGCCTTATGCAGAAGATAATTATGTTGTATCTACTAGGAGAGATGAGAGAGCCCACACTTGAATAGAAGACACCTGCTCCACCAGAGGCCACTCGCCCATCTTAGGAAGCCCAGGTAGCCCTCCTGCTTCCACAGTGTTCACACTCAGGGTCTCCTAAACATACCCCTAATAGCTCCCACCCATTCCTTCACCATATCTGATCCCCCAACTCTGGAAGAGGACACCCAGCAATATCGTAGGCTGTGCAAGCAGATAGAACTCCAGTCACCAACTGTAGCAGAAACTCTCTATTCAATCATAGGTCATGCCAGCCAAACGACCAGAGAGCAAATGGAAACCAAGGAAGAAAATGTCAATATGACACAGACAAACTCAGAAATCAGAAGTTAGATCTAAAATCATACAAAACCCAGATGCCTAGATGCCAGTGTAGGAAGAAACAAATCAGTAGCAAGGGAATTATGTTAAAATCAGAGCCCAGCTGTCCTACTACAGCAAGCCCTTATTATTCTAACAAAGCTGAATAACAAGGAAATATCATAAGATCAAACTTATTAAGATGATTGAGGAGCTCTCACTCTCTGTGCTTTCAAGCTGTGGTATAGAACTATAGTAATAAACATAGCATAGTATTGGCATAAAAAGAGACAGGTTAATCAACAGAATTAAATTGAAGCCGCAGACATAAATCCAAACATCTAAGGACACCTGACTTTTGATAAAGAAGCCAGAAATTTATAATGGAGAAAAAAATATCTTCAACAAATGGTGTAAGTCTAACTAGTTGGCAGCATATAGAACAAACAGGTTTATGGCTATTAGCCTGAGGAAAATTCAAGCCCAAGTTCATTAATGACCTCAATATAAACCAGATACATTGTGCCTAATAGAAGATAAAGGGGAGATCAGATGTGAACACATTGATCTAAAAGACACCTTCCTGAACTGAACACCAATAGCAGAGGCACTAAGAATAATAATCAACAAATGGGTTCTCATGAAACTCAAAAGCTTCTGTAAGGCAAAGGACACTTTCAAAAGACAAAACGACAGCATACAAGATGGGAGCAGATCTTTCCCAACTCTCATCTGATTAATTTCCAAACTCTATAAATAACTCAAGAAACTATATATCAACAAACCAAACTATCCAATTAAAACTCAAATGGATGGAAAATTTGAAAGAAATGTTCATCCTTAGCCTTCAGGGAAATGCAAATAAAATCTACTCTGAGAGTCCATCTTAACATCTGTCAGTATGAACAAAACCAAATGATATCTCATGCTAGTGAGAATGTGGAAGAAGGGGAAATATCCTAAATTACTGGTGAAAAGAAAATTTGTACAGTCACTATGATACTCATAATGAAAGTTCTTTGAGAAATTTGGAATCAATTCGCTTTAAGACTCAGCTATATCACTCTTGGGATGTTTCATCCCACCATGAGGATGGTTGCTCAACTACGTTCATGAAAGCTTTTTTATTTCTTTTTTGGTAATAACCATAACCTATAAACAACTTATATGCCCCTTAACCTTAATAATGTATAATGTAAATGTGGTACATTTACACTATAGATTATTGTCCAGCTGTTAAAAACAATGACATCCTAAAACTGCAGGCAAGTAGATATAACTAGAAAAAAATCTTAATGTGATAATGCAGACCCCCAAAGACAAGCATGCTATGTACTAACACAAAAATGGACATAACTGCTAAGAAAAGCATAATCACATTACAAACCACAACCACGTGAGGCTAAGTATCATGAAGGTCTCAATGGAGGATACATGGATCTACCTAAGAAAATAGATTTTGTATTTGGGTTAGGGGAAGGCTGGAATGGGAACAGAAGGTACCAGGCAATTAGAGGGATGGAGGCAAAAAGGTAGTGCAAGGGATGACTGACATTAGCACTTGGGAGGCGACATAGAAGAAACCCAGTGCAATGGAAACTTTATGAAATCAAGGACCATGACACTGGCAAAGAGTCCTAGCTGTAGGGTCAATGTAGCCTGAACTGGCCATCTTCTCCAACCAGCCAAGATTCCCAACAGTGGGACTGGATATCTAGCAAGCCGTAAAATCTTAGACCTGTATTCTGTCCTGCCTGCACCTGCAATGTGTTATGGGCTATTAGTGGGTCAGAACTTGTGGGATTGACCAGCGAATGACTGGTCCAACTTGAGGCCTGTGCCAAAAGAGGGAGGCCTCATATGACAATACATGGATGGCCAGAGGATGATTTAAATAGTTATTGAAATGATTATTAATGTATTCTACTTTACTCATAGATTGGTACCTAGTGCAATTGTCATCAGAAAGTCATAATCTAGCAACTGATGAAAGTAGATGCAGACCCATTCAACCAAACACTACTTTAGGGCCAGAGGAACTGTGCAGAAGAGGCAGAGGACATATTTTTAGGAGCTAGAAGGGTTGAGATCACAGCCCACAGAATCAACTAAGCAGGGCTCATTAGGCCTCAAAAAGACTGCAGTGAAAATCATTGACCAGGTATGTATCTGAGCTAGGTCCCCTGCATATATGTTATGGCTGAGTACCTTTGTGTTCTTGTGGTACTTTTAATAGAGTGTCAGTCTTTGACTCTTTTGCCTGTGCTTGAGACTCTTTTCTTCCAGAGTTGCTTCAACCAGCCTTGATTTGAGGTTTTTTAACTTGCTATGTCATTAATATTCCTGGGAAGGCTGCTTTTATCTATTTTAATTTTATTTTATTTTATTTATTGGTTGATAGAAAGAAAACAAATTAGGAGTGGATCTCGGGAAAAGGAGATGTTGGCAGAGGACTTGGAGGATGAAGGGAGAGGTAATGTATTAGAGAAGAATTAAAAAAGAACTATGAAAGGGACAAATAGTGATCATGTTTTCTTCTAACAGTATAGTCTAGGACGTCAATGTTGTTCTATTCTCATTCAGAGACTTACATCCCCTTTCAGTTAAACCCATAGTGAAAGTTCCTTTCCAACCTTCACAGTTCTTCTATAACCCTTCTCCCAGCAACCATCAAGATCAATTATGAAATTACATTCATCAATTTTGAGAAAATTTAATATATAGTTGTATGTGTTAATGTGTATATATGTGTGTACAAAATAGCCTACATACTAAAGGTTTTTTATGCATGTGTTTGTTTCTTAAAAAATGATATTTTTCAAAACCCGTAGGATACTTAATTATTTGGGAATTTAAATCTTTTACTTTCGTTGCTTGACTTCACTAGATAATTCTTTGTGACAGCTTGTTATTATACTCTAGAATTGAGAATTTACAGCATGTCTAACATTGCTCCCTGGAAGCTGAACTTTCAGAGATGCCAGTTCATTCTTACTTGAAATATTAGTAGGTGTAATCGCCATTCGTCAAAATACTGTTATAAACTGTGACAGTCATTATATCATCTAAATTTCTTAAATCTGTAGGTGGTTTTGATTTATAGACTGGATTATTTGTTTGGCCAGTGATTTGTGAGAAAATTGAATTTAAGTTCATATACTCAGAAAGACATGTGGCACTACATAATTGTCAAGAGGCTTTTATATCTTGTATGTATTTGATATTAGGAAAGACATTTTTTAAAGAAAAATAAATTTGGAGGCACTAAAATGACTATTGGGGTATCATTGAAGGCTATCATTTATTGAATTATTTTTTAGGTTAAATTAGGTAGTTTATTTAGATGAATTATTCCCACAATTAAAAGAAAGCTTTAACATAATACACTAAAATGTGCTCTAGAGTAAATATGTGTCACATATACAAACAATATCTCTGAATGAGTTGAGCGTATTTTCCATAATACATATGCAAACCTATTATA
This sequence comes from Chionomys nivalis, assembly GCF_950005125.1. Lineage (NCBI taxonomy): Eukaryota > Metazoa > Chordata > Mammalia > Rodentia > Cricetidae > Chionomys > Chionomys nivalis. The sequence continues at coordinate 26,696,523 of NC_080105.1, forward strand.
TATATATATATGCTTTTGATTTAAAATACGTACACACTATTTCTAGAAATGGTATTCTCTAATTGAAATATATGAAATATCATGCTTCATCAATAATTTGATGATGTTGTGCATCAATAGATGTCTTCAAATTTGCATGCTATCATGTACATTGAATCTCTATGATAATATCTTATTATATTGTTTTATTTCTTGATCTTGAGAACATATGTTTAAAATTAATATGCTGCCATTATACGTTTGTCATGGACTACAGCTGCAAAGTCTTTCTCACAGAACTAATTCTACCACAAGAAGGATGTGTTGTCAAATTTATCCCCCCAAAATAACAGCTGAATCTCTGTTTTTACTCAAGGGTTACAAGCAATTGCCATTCTGTTGTGAACCATTGAATTTAGTTTAACATGCATTTACCTCTTGCTTTCTTGTGAAGTTCAGTGCAAATAGTCTATGACCTGATTAGATTTCATCAGTAACCCATAATCTTATGCCTGGGTAGAACTCTCAGATCTACTCCAGTGTTCAGTGAACTCTCTACACTCATGTATGACCTGTTTTATCAAGATGCCATGAAATCGGTTTATTTTTGTTTAATTCAGTTCATCTGACATCACTTCCCACCTATAACAGGAACTAATAGTTTATCAAATATCAGCCTTGAGGTTATGTCAATTTTCCCTGCTTTTGGGTAATGCTTCTACAACCATCAATAATTTAATCTTTGAAATATCAAAACATAATATTAAATACAGTAACATTGCTACTTTTATGTTTCAAAATAAAAAGCTACAGACGTTTAATTTAATTTTCTGTCCTATGTAAATATTATTTTCTCTTTTTTTTTTTTGTTTTTTTTTTTTTTTAGTTTTTTTTCGAGACAGGGTTTCTCTGTGGTTTTGGAGCCTGTCCTGGAACTAGCTCTGTAGACCAGGCTGGTCTTGAACTCACAGAGATCCGCCTGCCTCTGCCTCCCAAGTGCTGGGATTAAAGGCGTGCGCCACCACCGCCCGGCTTAATATTATTTTCTTAAAATCAGTTTGGTTCAATAAAAATAGTTACATTTTTGATACACAAAGATTGGCTAAAGAAATGAGTTTGAGTTTTTAACTTATAAAAACCCTTGAGCCCATGATCTAACAATCTGAAAAGTAATCATTTTACTGTTTGTCATTTGATTTTAAGATTCTGCAGTTTAAATTTAGTTTAATTGCATTGAACATTCATCACTTTGTTTTCAAACAAAACAAAAATAAAGAATATAATGGGAAACATAGATTAGGAAAAAATATTATTTATCATCATTTATTTGTTTTTATTATTTACATTTATTTAAATTCATTTTAATCAATGCAAAAATCCTTGAAAATAGTATAAGTAAAATCTGACTTAAACAGCATACTGATATGTCTGCAATCCAATGGGAAAGAAGAGGTAAGAGAAAAGTCTCTCGATAGTTACCTGTTATTGATCATAAAACAAGGTTCTTACAAGACAGTGTTTTGCATGTGTGTTACAACTGATAAAAATACCTAATTATTCTTTTCACCCAAATGCATTTTAATAGAGAACTTAGTTAAAAATCTCTACAAAGCATTTTTACATAGCTTTATTCTGTTCTGCTTTAAGTCTAAAATATTAACAGTTTTATCTTTTCATGATTAGTCTCTGAGAAGAGGCACTCCAGGGAGGTTAAGGAAACTTTGGGAAGAGACTCAGCTGAGGTAAGGTTACTAGGAGGAAGTATGTACCTCTTTTTGTTTTTGCTTCTTTGTTTAATGTGTGTGTGTGCGTGTGTGTGTGGTGTTTTGTTGTTTCTTTTAAAGAGAACATTGATCTTAAATAAGATGCTGTATTATATTTTAACTATGTAACGACATATATATTATTTTTCAACAAACTTATACTTTAAAGATACTTATAATTATAGTTACAAAGAAATGCTACTTTTTAAAAGGTTAGTATATGAAGAAATAGTTGTCAGTAACTGTTGAAATTAAGTAAAGGGAACAGAGGAATTAGTTACACTGCTCCATTTTGTAGAAGGTTCAAGTTTCATTTCAAAAAGATTTTAGAAAGGATTTCCATTCTAAGCCGGAGCCTATCTCTAATTGTTTATCACGTGCAAAGGAAAAATTAGATTTCTCTGGCATCTTTCCGGGTAAAGAAACCACACTGTTAGCCGGGCGGTGGTGGCACATGCCTTTAATCCCAGCACACGGGAGGCAGAAGTAGGAGGATCTCTGTGAGTTCAAAGCCAGCCTGAGCTATTAGTGCCAGTTCCGGGCAAACAACAAAACGACACAGAGAAACCCTTTCTCGCAAAAACATAAACAAAACAAAAACACACACACACAGACACGGTCCATGCTCAGCAGTAGACTGCCAACACAAAAGTAACTCAGAGGTGTTTGTGGACATTTATTTTGCTTTGTCGGGGGTTTTTAACCTTACAGTTCTTAGTTCTTTTGCTTAGATATTTTTTGTCCTTTTTTATAAATTCTTCTCTTGTACAATACAGCAGGATTGCAGCTTCCTCTCTGTCTTCCCCTCCCATGTTTAGTTAATAACACAAGGAGGATGACTCTTTTCTGAAGGGAAATGAGGGAACAGTAGATCTGAGGGAGTAGGGAGGTGGGAAGTATGTGGTTCCTTGATGATGATATCTAACTCAATTTTCTTCACTCTTTCTGAATACTGTGTCACTGGATGAGAACAACATTGAACATCTGTTCCACTGAAATGGACTGAGTAGCTCTGCCTTTATTTTTCTGCCTTGATGTACTAAAGTGCCTGAAGCAGTGATCTAGTACCACAGTCTCTTTCCCATAAATTACTTCACTTGGGTATTTTATTCAGGGTGAAACAAAAATAACTAACACTGAGTCCAATTAAAGGAGACACATTTGAAATGGCATGGACATTAGCTAAAGTAAATTGTCAGGAGAACTGGTGCCTTCTCAGGAATTTGGGCTTACTTCAGGTGAGAAAGCCAATGAGTCCACAGACATAAATACCAAAGGAAGTGATGCCTTTTTAATTTCTGTCACCAACATGAGGCATGAACAGAAGGTAATGCATTAATGAACTAAGCACGTAATAAAATAAACTTTGGTAAATGTGCCCCTCTCATATAATGGGAAAACCACACCAGCCAAGTTCCAAAATTTAACAATAGAAAAAGCATAGACTAATACAATAAGTGTTGAAACAGGATCCACCCTTCTGTTACAACCAAGAAACACACATCGACATCAAGGTATATATTACCTCACGGCAAAAAAATAAAAACAGATATTCCAAGCAAATTGACTTAAGAAGTAAACAGTTGTAGCCATTTTAATATTGAAAAAAAGATAGATTTCAAACAAAACATACTTATCAAAGAAAAAAATCCACCAAGAGAACATTGGGATTCTTAACATCTATGCGCCAAACACCATGACATTCAAGTTCATAAAAGAAACACAAATACAACTAACTAAAGTCATATATTGACTCTCAAACACTGACAGTGAGAAACTTACATGCCCTACTCTCATCAATAAACCAACTATACAGACAGAAAACTAAACAGAAAATTGCTGGAGCTAGCAGATGCTATAAACCAAATACACCTTACAGATATTTATATAACATTTCACCCAAACACAAAAGAACGTACATTTTTTCTTAGCACCTCATTGAACTTTCTCCAAAACTAACCACATACTCAGATACACATCAAGTCTCAATAAAGAGAAGAAAATTGAAAAAACTCCCTGTATCCAATCTGACCAAAAGAGATTAAAGCTGGTAGTTAGCAACAAGAGAAATAACAGAAGGATTAAAAACTCATGGAGCTATAGTAATAAAACCAGTGTGTTATTGGCCCTAAAAGAGACACTTTGATCAATGAAAATAAATTTAAGACCCGTACATAAAACTAACCACATACAAACACCTGACTTTTGATAAAGAAGCCAGAAATGGGTGCTGGACAAAAAAAAAGCTTGTTTAACAAATACTACTGGTCAAAATGTAGGACTGCATGTTCAAAAAATCCCAAGAGATTCAATTTCTCACCCTGTACAAAACTCTACTTCAAATGGATCAAAGACCTGATCACAAAACCAAACACACTGAAACTGATAGACGAGAAAGTGGGGAATAGCCTTGAACATATTGGCACAGAAAAAAAAATTCAGAAGGGAACACCATTAGCACATACACAAAGGGAAACAATAAATGGGGTGGCATGAAACTGAAAATGTGGCAAACTACATAATTGAAAAAGATTTTTCACATATCAGTTAGATACCCGATGTCTTTATAACCCCCCTCCAAAGAAAAAACAATCCCTAGATATCAAGAGAAACAAGTAACCAAATTTCAAATTGGGATACACATCTAAGCTGATTTCCCAAAATAGGAATCATATGTGACTGTGAAATACTTGAGTATTCAGCATCTTTAGAGAAATACAAACAAAATTTACATTGATATTTCACCTTACATCTGTCAGATGGCTAAGATCTGTAAAATAAGCAACAGCTCATGGTGGGGAAGACCTGAAGAATGGGAAATCTTGTTCAGTGAATGATGCAAGCTTGTCCAGCCACAATGGAAAATAATGTGGAGTTTGTCCAGAAGACGAGAATAGAATGATTTCTTTATTTAATTATACTACTCTTGGGCATATACCCAAAGGAAAGTTAATCTTACCTCAGGGAAGCTTCCTCAGCCATCTTCATTTCTGTTTTACCAATGATAGTTAGGAAGCAGAAATAGCCAAATGTCCTTCAGCAGAAGAGTAAATGAATAAATTGGGTTACATTTACAGAACTGAGTATTATTCAGATTAAAAACTGAAAAGCCTGGAATCCACAAGTAAATGAATGAAACTAGAAACAAACAAACAAGCAAGCAAACAAAAACTTCCTGAGTAAGGTAATCCAGACCCAGAAAGATAAATGCGACTGTGTATTCACTTACATGAGGCTATTAGTTGTTAAGTCAATGATAAGAAAGCTACAATCCACCGAATCACAGAGGCTTGGTATATTGTAATAAATTAGGGAGAACAAATACTTCACTCTTGGAAGGAGAAGTGGAATAGATAGTTCTTGATGGAAGGGGTGTTTTAGTAGGGGGATCAAATGGAGAAGGGGAGGGAAGAAGTGGACAAGGGAAGGAATGGGGACTATGCTTCTAAATTTAGGGGCCATTCTTGATGCAGTCATGAAACCTAATAGTATAGAATTCTTCTAAAATATATACTCTTTAGAAAATTATCTAAATGAAACTGAAAAATTGGGGAACAAATCCCAAACTGGATATCCCCTGTCACCACATGAAGCTTCCAGTACCAGGTTTGAGATATATATAATTCAGTTGTTAGCCAAGGTGTTCTGAAGGGAATCCTTAAGCAATCCAGGCTGTTACCAAAACGATAGGTTGCTATTCACAAACTAACAGCAAGGTTCCATTGTTGAAGACAACACCTACACAATTCATTGAATATAAAGAAGTCAAGCAGGTATATACATAGAACCTTTTCCCCTATGGGTTAGTGTTTTTGATAGAAGGAGGAACTCTGCAGGATATGAAGAGAGAACATGAATATCAACTCAGCCAAAAACCTTTGATTTAAAATGGAGTCCTGACTGTCAGGTAAGCTATTATAAGAGTGACAACAAAGCTTTTGGCAATAAGCAAACAATATCTGATTTGCCTTAACACCCCCTCCATATGAGATAGAATCCACAACTGACAATAATTGGTTGACCATGAACTTGAGGCCAAATAGCCCAGGGACGTAGGGTAAAACCAAATTCCACTGTCGTAAATATAGGAATGTGCCAATAAAATGGCTCCTTATAACATTCACTTATGTTCACAGACTAGTGCCTTGCTCAGCTGTCATAAAAAAAATAAATAAAAAATAAAAAAAACTTCTCTCCTCCTGCAGAATGGAAGGAATACAGATACTCACAGCCAGTTATCAGACTGCTAGTGAAAGAACTTGAAACAATAAGCCCTAAGTGGATGTCTCCATCCAGTCCCTCCCCTTATGGCTCAGGGAACAGTAAGGGAGAGCAAACAGAGAGTTTCAAGGCCATAGGGGTGAAGGAAAGCAAGTAAACAAGGCTCTCTAGACACACCAGGAACAGTTCATTTTTAAACTTGGAGATATACCGAGGCAGCATGCACAGGGCATGAATGGATCTGT